>NC_057713.1:136764463-136780084 GCF_004010195.1 Chiloscyllium plagiosum
ACTGTGGGAGGAAACCGGAGCACCCGGAGGAAACCCACGCAGACACGGGGAGAACGTGCAAACTCCACACAGTCAGTCGCCTGAGGTGGGAATTGAACCCGGGTCTCAGGCGCTGTGAGGCAGCAGTGCTAACCACTGTGCCACCGTGCCGCCCATTTGCCAACTTTAAGTACATTTAAGTCGTCATTGGACAAGCGTATGGACGTACATGGAATAGTGTAGATGGGATGGGCTTCAGATTGGTATGACAGGTCGGCGCAACATCAAGGGCCGAAGGGCCTGTACTGCGCTGTAACGTTCTATGTTCTAATATACATAAGTTCTGGGAGTGTGCAAAAGTCTGGAAGATGGAGTATAATGTGGGAAAATGTGAAGTTGTTCACTTTGATGTTAAGAATATAGAGAAATTGTGTATTACTTAAATGAATAATCACTGCAGAATTCCAAAACGCAGAGGGATCTGATTGGCCAGCAGCTTGATGAGGCAGAAATTGCTGCTCAGAAGGGGTGGGGTCTTATCTCAGATTAATAAGATCATACGATATAGGAGCAGAATTAGGCCACTCAGCCCATCGAGTCTGCTCCGCCATTTAACCATGCCTGATATGTTTTTCAACCCTTTTCTTTCTTCTCGCTGCAATCCTTGATCTCCCTACTACCCAAGACCTTATCTGTCTTAAAGACTCTCAATGACTTGGCCTCCACAGCCCTCTGCGGTAATGAGTTCCACAGATTCCCCATCCTCTGGCTGAAGAAATTCCTCCTCATCTCAGTTCACCCTGAAGCCATGCCCTTAGGCCTTAGTCCCTCCCTCTCGTGGAAATGTTTTCTCCCCATCCACTCTAGCCAGGCCTCTCAGTATTCTATAAGTTTCAATTAGGTTCCTCTCATCCTTCTAAACTCCATCGGGTATAGAGCTAGCATCTTCAATTGCTCCTCATATGACAAGCTCTTCATCCCCAGGATTTTTCTTGTAGACCTCCTCTCTACTCCCCCCCCCCCCCCCTTCGCCCCTCCCCCATCCAATCCCAGCACATCCTTCCTTAGATAAAGAAGCAAGAGTCATAATGAACCAGCCTTGTTGAGAATGGGTTTATGGTGAATACTTACGTGCGGGTACGGGGAGCCCAACGATGAGATTGTAATCCAGTCCGGAAGGTAGGATACTGCCACCCAATGCACAGCAGCATTGTGAGGACAAAAGATGCTTGACTGATCTGCTGTTTCGATTAACAAATCAGTATATTTTTCTAAACGTTTTTGTAGTTTACAAAGTATAAACTAAAAATAATATTTCCGGTATTGTATCTTGTAGCCTCACAGTACTCTTCTAACCAATCTTACATTAGTTTGTACTGGAGAAATCTATCCTGCATTCAGATACAGGGAAACAAGCAGCAAGACTACTTTCTAATGGTGGGTGTAATTATCTTTTCACAGGCTATCTATAATGTATCACTAGACCAAACTTACTGCAACAATAGATTAGCCAATTGATTTATATATTTCTCAGAGGCAGAAACCATGCAGACTTCTGTTGTTTTTTTTCTGGATAAAGATACAAAAACATTAAAATGTTCATTCGACTGAGATAAAATGAAAGCTGAGTTGTAGCTTGATTTTCTGAAATATGAACTGTTCTTTTCAGATTATATTTTATCTGCAACATAATTAACAATAATTTACAACTGGAAAATGAATTTAAGAAAAAGACTTGGAAGTTTCTCTTGACACTACCAGTGTTGCATTTTTGTGACATTTATCACTATTTGTTTGGTGGTTTTAGCCAAGATAAATAAATGGCCATATTCTACTTGTAAAATAGAAATCAGCGGCGTATAAGACAAGCCGCAAATGTTATTCAAAAGTGATTTTCAGATGAATACTTGCCATTGGAGGGTTTATGTGCTGACTGAATATTTGCTGCCCACAAATCTATACTGTTATGGCAACAATGTCAACACAAACTTTGCTGTCTTTGTATGCTAATTATCTACCACTGGTGGTGTTACTTCTGCAGCCCAGAGTGTTGTACATTTTATTTTAAGGAGTTATACAAAAGTGACACACTAATGTCTGAGTGTGAGAAACGTTACTTTCTTCCATGGGATGTAGGTGTTGTGGCTGGGCATTTATTGTCCATTCATAATTGCTCTGAAAAAGATGGCAGTGAGTGCAGGAATGCCCACCGTGCTGTTAAAAAAGAAGTTTCAGGATTTTGACCCTGCAACAGTGAAGGAACAATGGTTAGTTAGGATGTTGTGTGAATAGGCGTGGTCTTGCATGCATTTGATGCCCTTGTCCTTTTAGATGGAAGCGGTCATGTGTTTGGAAGGTGATATCGAAGATACTTTAGTGAATTTTTGCAGAACATCATGTGGAGAGTACACATTGCAGCGACTGAGTGTCAAAGGTGGAGGGAGTGGATGTTTGTGGACATGATGTCAATCAAATGAGTATAAGGAAAGTACAGCTTCTAATTGGATGGTAGTCCCAAGATGTTGATAGTGGAGGGATTCAGTAATAGTAATGCTAATGAATGTCAAGGGGTGAGAATTAGATTCTCTCTTATTGGAAATGGTACTTCTGTGGCACAAACGTAAGTTACCACACGTTAGCACAAGTCTGGCTGTTGTCCAGGTCTTGCTACATGTGGGCATGGACAGCTTCAGTACTTAAGAAGCTGCAAGTTGTGCTGAATGTTGTTCAATTATCAGCAAACATTCCCATTTCCGATCTCAAGATGGAGGGAAGGTTATTGATGAAATAACTGAAGATTGTTAGGTTAAGAAACTGAGGCTGAGATCTAGGACCTGAGGACCTGCTGTAGTGATGCCCTTGGGCTGAGGTCATTTACATCTAATAATAAGACAACACTGTCGAGGAGAATTACTGAGATACAGGCTACTAGACTAGATGGGATTGAGGTTCACAGGGAGGAGGTGTTAGCAATTCTGGAAAGAGTGAAAATAGATAAGTCCCCTGGGCCGGATGGGAATTATCTGAGAATTCTCTGGGAAGCCAGGGAGGAGATTGCAGAGCCTTTGGCTTTGATCTTTATGATGTCATTGTAACAGGAATAGTGCCAGAAGACTGGAGGATAGCAAATGTTGTCCCAGAAGGGGAGTAGAGACAACCCTGGTAATCATAGACCAGTGAGCCTTACTTTGGTTATGAGTAAGGTGTTGGAAAAAGTTATAAAAGATAGGATTTATAATCATCTAGAGAGGAATTAGTTTATTAGGGATAGTCAACACAGTTTTGTGAAGGGTAGGTCGTGCCTCACAAACTTTATTGAGTTCTTTGAGCTGGTGACCAAGCAGGTGGATGAGGGTAAAGTGGTTGATGTGGTGTATATGGATTTCAGTAAGGTGTTTGATAAGGTTCCTCACAGTAGGCTATTACAGAAAATACAGAGGCATGGGATTGAGGGTGATTTAGCAGTTTGGATCAGAAATTGGCTAGCTGAAAGAAGACAGAGGGTAGTGGTTGATGGGAAATGTTCATCCTGGAGCTCAGTTACCAGTGGTGTACCGCAAGGATCTGTTCTGGGGCCACTGCTGTTTGTCATTTTTATAAATGACCTGGATGAGAGCATAGCAGGATGGATTAGTAAATTTGCGGATGACACTAAGGTTGGTAGAGTTGTGGACAGTGCAGAAGGATGTTGTAGGTTACAGAGGGACATAGATAAGCTGCAGAGTTGGGCTGAGAGGCGGTAAATGGAGTTTAATGTGGAAAAGTGTGAGGGGATTCACTTTGGTCGGAGTAACAGGAATGCAAAGTACTGGGCTAATGGCAAAATTCTTGGTCGTGTAGTTGAGCAGAGAGATCTCGGTGTCCAGGTACACAGATCCCTGAAAGTTGCCACCGCGATTGAGAGGGTTGTTAAGAAGGCATACGGTGTGTTAACTTTTATTGTTCAAGGGATTGAGTTTTAGAACCATGAGGTTATGCTGCAGCTGTACAAAACTCTGGTGCGGCTGCACTTGGAGTATTGCGTACAGTTCTGGTCACTGCATTATAGGAAGGATGTGGAAGCATGGAAAGGGTTCAGAGATTTACTAGGATGTTGCCTGGTATGGAGGGAAGGTCTTATGAGGAAAGTCTGAGGGACTTGAGGCTGTTTTTGTTGGAGAGAAGAAGGTTGAGAGGTGACGTAATTGAGACATATAAGATAATCAGAGGGCTAGATAGGGTGGACAGTGAGAGCCTTTTTCCTCGGATGGTGATGGCTAGCATGAGGGGACATAGCTTTAAGTAGAGGGGTGATAGATATAGGACAGATGTCAGAGATAGTATCTTTACTCAGAGAATAGTAGGGGCATAGAACAGCCTGCCTGCAAAGATTGTAGACTCGCTAACTTTAAGGACAGTTAAATGGTCATTGGATAAACATATGGATGAGAATGAAAGAGTTTAGGATAGATAGGCTTCAGATTGGTTCCACAGCTCGGGATAACCTCGAGGGCCAAAGGGCCTGTACTGTGCTGTAATGTTCTAAATTCTATGTTCTAACCACACCAGCCTTTCTTCATGTTACTTATTCCAGCTGGTGGGGGAGCTTTGTCCCTGATTTACATTGATTCCAGTTTTGCTCAGGCTCCCTGGTGCTACACTTGGTCGAATACAGCCTTGATGGCAAAGGCTGTCCCTCTCCCCTTCCCTCTGGAATTCAGCTCTGTTGTCCATGTTTGAACCAAAACTGTATTGAGGTCAAGAGCTGAGTGACCCTGGCAGACCCCAAACTGGACGTCACTGAGCAGGTTTGATTGGATTAGATTACTTACAGCGTAATGTGGAAACAGGGCCTTCGGCCCAACAAGTCCACACCAACCCGCCGAAGCGCAACCCACACAGACCCATTCCTCTACATTTACCCCTTCACTTAACATTATGGGCAACTTAGCATGGCCAATTCACCTAACCTGCACATTTTTGGACTGTGGGAGGAAACCGGAGCACCCGGAGGAAACCCACGCTGAGCAGGTGCTGCTTGATAGCACTGTTGATGACATCTTCCATCACTTTACTGATGTTTGAAAGTAGACACTCATGTGGTAATTGGCCGGATTGGATTTTTCGTGATTTTTGTGTGTAGGGCATATATAGGCAATTTTCTACATTAGGAGACAATGAGGACTGCAGATGCTGGAGAGTCAGAGTCGATAACGTGCTGTGCTCGCATAATCACAACAAGTCAAGCAGCATCTGAGGAGCAAGAGAGTTGACCTTTTGGGCCTCAACCCTTCATCAGAAGTGGGCAAAGGTCCTGCCAAAAACGTTGACTCTCTTGCTCCTCGGATGCTGCCTGACCCGTTGTGATTATTCTAGCACCACAAGTTCTCAACTTAATTTTCCAACATTGCTGGGTAGGTCCCAGTGTGTAAGAGCTTGGCTCGGGGTAATGTTCCCATGAAACTATGTAGAAGATGATCAGCATCCCGAGACAGATTCCTGCATTGATGCCCAGTTCCAGAAGCCACCCCACCCATGTAGAAGAAAAGAAAATTCAAGGGAACACTTGTTAGTTCTGGAGCATAATCTTCAGTACCATTGCCAAAATGTTGTCAGTGTCTTTAGCCTTTGAAGTGTCCAGTGTCCTCAGTCTTTTCCTGATATCACCTGCAGTGAATTGAATTGGGTGAAGATGGTCATCTGGTGATGCTGGAGACCTCCAGAGAGATCCATAGAGATTTCCAATTCGGTACCTCCTGGACAAAGATTGATGCACATGCTAGAGCCTTGTTTCTGCACTGATGTGCTCGGTTCGCCCATTATCGAGGATGGGGACATTGTGAGCTTTGTTTATGTTGTGTGAGATCTTTAGCACTCTTACTATGACCCTCTCCATTAGGCATAAATAGCACAATGTGTGTTGAGTTAATTGGATTGAGAGGTGGGTGTGATATTGAAAGAGAGAAGCACATGTACAGAATAGTGGTGAGGGCAGGCACTGTCTATGCTTTTTGTTGACGCTGGTATTTATGAAGGAGATTCCAAGCAGTTTGGAGACAAATTATCCTAAACTGTGATGCAATGAACAATATTATTTAAGATACCCAAATAATAAATGATGTTTCAAAATGAAAAGCAATGATTGCATTATACTAACGTTATTTCTGTCCAGCTATGTGTACTGCCCTTATTGAGGCAAGAAGGATTCATTGCACTGTTGTTCTCAGATTAACTCAGTTAATTGGTTTAGCCTCATCTTCCAACCTTCAGGAGAATCTAGGAGGAATCACCTTTCCTTTGGATGCAATCTTACCAGCACACGAACAACACAGACATTGGTGAGAAATGTAGGAAAATTGTATGAGATAGACAATGAAGATCTTCCAGTCGTTGAGAGTTTCCAACCAAGTATGAAATAATAAGAGGAGATTGTTGTTATTGAGTAGTGAAAGCCTATTTATGTACATTAACGGGCATTAGTATCCTCATGATTATATGCATTTACCCCACTGAATGCGATTTCCCCATTCTTCCACTCATTGTCATAGAGTCCTACAGCATTGACAGGCCCTTTGTCCTAAACTAGTCCATACTGACCAAAATGTCCATCCACACTAACCCCATTTCCTTGCACTTGGCCCATATCCTTATAAACCTTTCCAATCCACGTGTCGAAGCTAGAAGGTGACATTCCCCAACATGAACGTTAAAGCAGTAAGCTGGTAACTCCAGCTCACCATTTCCACCAAATCTCCAACATTCACTAACATCTCCGGCCAGGCTCAGAGTCAGCGAGTGTGTACACTCTCCCATCCACCAGGACATCCAGGAATTCTTTGGCAAAATGAGGTGCCAACTTCCCTCTGTCCAACAATATCTAGACAAACAAAATGAACCAGGTAGGGAAGATGTCGACAATCTGGTACAGCGGACTTCTGAAAGTTGGGGACGTTGCCAGGAATGCCAGGTGATCCTGGTGGTGATCAGTGCTTCCACCTACAACCAACAGGAAAATGGAATGAGCAGAGTGCTATAGAGGTGTGTGAAGATGGTGAGTTGAAGAATATTGAGTGAAATAACTTACTAAGAGACGTGGAGAGAAACCCCCCACAGAACTCACCAAAAATTACACTTGGCCAGGTTCAGACAAAATTCAGCTCTTCTCCTTCTTTGAAACGTGATAAAAGGAATAATGTGTAACAAAATGTGACAGGAGCAATGCAAAACTTATAAGACATTTGAAATCAAGAGGCAGAGGAGAAAATAATTTTAGTGGACAAGGACATTTTCAAAATGGGAGGTCCTTGAAATGTTTGATTTTGTCCTGAAAACAAAAATACACAAATTTCAGAAGTAATCAATATCAAGTTCAGATCAGAATCCAAAGCACTGTAGATTTTCTTTTAATCCTTAAATTTAAAAATGTGTTTTTTTTTAAAAGAGGGCTGATACAGTCAATAATGGTAGATGTCAATTAGATGGTATCTAGAAAGAGAGGGGAGGGAAAGAGAGCGAGAGAGCGTGAGTGATAGAGACCAAGATCCATGGACTGTAACACTAATGGGTGTGAAGGGAACTTAAAGCAACAGTTGTTTAAAATGGGGGCGAGGTAAATCAAAACAGAATGGACTCTGACCTTTTGTGACTACAAAGATAAAGAGGAGCTGATAACGCTTGATCAGTGAACCTCCCCCATGGATTATGGCCTAATTATAAAAATCTTTTGTATTTTTTCCCTTTGAAGTATATACAAGAACAGAATTTTTAAAAAAAACTTCAACTGTACTTGTGTGTGCGAGTGGGACAGAGTATTCATGTGTGTACCAGCCTGGGTTCAAACATGAACATGCTGTGAAGGTTACAGTTAAAGAACTCTCCTCTAATCACCCCTTTATTACAGCTGAAGACTCCTCTCGCTCTGACTAGGAGGAGTCAGCTAGCTAACAACCAGACAAATAGAAAAAGGACAACAAAAGACTTTTTTACCTTGCGGGTTGGAATTCAGCCATGGTCAAAAGGTACCAGTACCACAGAATCTCAACCAATCTGCAAAATGAAGCAATGTTAAACTGAATGTTCAACTACCAATGTCAAAGACACTGGTAACCTCCACTCCAATGGTCGCAACATTCAACTATCCAGTTTTTATAAAATACTCAGACACTGATCCATGTGTTTGTCTTTTTTTTAACTTAGAACTTTTTGAATTTATCTCTTGTTTCTGTGTGTATGTGTATTGCATAATTAATTCTTCTCAAGTTTAGTATTAAATAAGGTAATTCTTTTTAGTTCAAGAAGGCCTGGTTGGATTTAATTTGAACATATGGTCATTGGGGTCTGAGAGAAAGCGAAGGTCTCCTTTTAAAATAGGGATAATGAGTAAAGAAGGGGAATCTGATCATCAATCCACACCCAGGATAGCCCACATGGAACCCAAACAAACTGTCCCCAGTCTGATCATCATGTTATCGACAGACAAAAGCAAGTAGAAATGTTTAATATTAATAGGCTTAATTAGAAAGAGATTAATTCTCTGTTTTCAGACCCATCAGGAGTATGAATGGGAGTAGATTGATTTAGATTCATTGAAATAAACATTCACATAAACAGCCCGAGTGAAAATATATATCAAATGTAGTGATCTGAAGCCTTGGGGAACTCTGGTGTGAGTTTGTCTCTTACAGAGTGTTTTACCTGAAGCAGCAATGTTTATATTATCTCCTGTCACATAAGAAACTGGATGTGGATATTTTAGTGTCAAGGGAATATCTTTCTCATTCCCCTCTGTCTTTGAACTAGAATATCCTGTGTCTTGGAATGGTTAGACAGTTAGTCTCTGGGTAAGGTTTCTCACACTTACCAAACAAACCTGTGCCGGGGATGGTAATTCCTTCTTCATTGGAATTCTATAAAAATGCAGCAGTGCTATACAAATCTATGACAGTAAGCTCTCTGACTAAGTGATTCACCAAAACAGACTGTGTACACCTGATTGTAGATAGAGACAGAGACAGAGACAGACAGATAGATAGATAGATGGATAGACAGACAGATAGCTCAGATCTGCCTCACCATGGTCTGTGATGGTTGACCCTCCCTCCCTCTGCTGGTTTCTGAGGGGGACCATTCCAGCTGCTGTTCTGGTTCTCTCAACAGGCATTACCCATCTATCGTGCATGACAACATACAGAGGTATGGACATACCAAGTGAAATTCTAACCCCCTCTCCCCCTCGTTTCAGTGGGTTCCTCTCACATACACTGGTCTGTCAGACTTAGTCTGAATGCAGTCAGTAACCCACCTTCCAACTACTTCATCCTCATTTGTCAGTGAAAGGAGGTTGCCGGATATCCTGGTAGATCAGAGCAGGTCACTCACCCATTTCCTGCTTTGTCACCTCCTCTGGATCAGGATTACTATGGCTGGGTGGATGAGTCTACTCTAATCAGAGAGAGCACTCGCTTTGTTCCCCTGACAGCCTGGGGCCGTGAGGCAGCCCTGAGCTATGGGGCTTGTCTCCATCCAGGCATTAATGTGGTCAGTGGGAGGGGAGCTGGACATGATGGGGGATTGGAGGAGGTGAGGGCTATCTGAGGTGATGAAGAATGGTAAAAGGGTCAGAAATAATGTGGAGGAGAAATTAAAGGGGCTGAGGTTGATGAAGGGTTTGGCAAAACTAAATACTGCTTCAGAAAGTTTGATCCGTGATCAGACCCTCCACCTTTATGGAGCAGCCGATGTTATAACCCATCCCTGGGATCGCATGTGTTTCTCATGAACTTCTAATCTGAAATAGAATCATACAAGAATCAACAAAAAAAACCATACTAAAACAGAGTGTTCTCCCCTGGGGAGTGGTACCCTTTACCCTGAATAGACCATCCTATTTTATCTGAGATTTTCAGAAACATCAGAGCAGGAAAGTTATAGTTTATCAGTAGATTGTGCAGAGGGAATCAATGACATATTCAAATGCAGGAATTGCTTGGTAGCTGTTTGATGAAATGAGAGGTGTTGGGGCGGGGGAGGGGTAGATTTACCAGAAGTGTAGGTCCACGCTGATTGTTATCATCAATGAGATGATCACTTTCTGAAACAGGAGTTTCACTGAAAGGATTCAGAGCCATCATTATTTCTATGGACAGCTGATGGAATTAGAATTGGTTTAATCAATTAATAAAAAGAAAATTATATCCATTGATGAGCTGAATGGGCTTCCAACAAAGAGTGATAATGATGCATTGATTAAAACCTCTCTCCAAAAGAGCCTGAATGATTTGCTTTAACATAGGGCTGAGAGTTGTGAGGACAGGTTAATTCTGGATTTTGTGGGAATCAGTGACTACATTGCTATTCAGAGGTGTCTGTAGAATACAATTGTATCGGGTTGAATTCTCTAATTTGTGATGTTAAACTTTGGAAATATTTGTCATTATCTGAGGGCAGGCATCAAACAAAGAAACAATATGTTCTGTAAGGAACAAGCTGGAGGTCACAAATGGCTTTAGGTCTAAAAACATATGGGTCAATAATTCTGACCCTCACACTGGGGGATCTGTTGGTGCTTTCTGTTATTGACACATGCAGAGTTCAGCAGACAGGGATTACAGAATGTAAATACCCTTCTCCACTGGATATATATCTCATTCAAGAAAGAGATGTTTCTGTTTGGTGGAGTTAAAACTTACCTGGCACAAAGTGTGATTTAACCGGCCTGTACTCCTATAAAAAAACCTCTCTCTTCATGGTTCTGTGCATAGTCTTGGTCCAGACTTTCTCATAACCTCACAACAACCATTCGTACATCTTATGAGGAAAAGTCACTCAGGCAGGGCCTATCTTTACTGGAGTTTGGAAACATAAGGAGTGATTTGAACGTGTTTATATGACCCTGAGTGGTCTTGTGGAGGTGGAAAGGAAGTTTCTCTTTATGGGTGGGCCTAGAATTAGGGGGTACAAGTTTAAAATTAGGGCTCACCCTGTCACGACAGTGATGTGGAGAAATGTTTCCTCCCAGAGGGTTCTGGAACAGTCTGCCCCAGAAGGCAGGTGGAGGTGAGCTAGTGGAATATTAGTAAGGCAGAGGTAGGCAGGTTCTTGTTAGGAAGAGGAAAGCAAAGATTTTTGGGCGTTAGGTGGGAATGTAGAATTCAGAACAAAAACAAATCAGCCACAATTTTATCAAAAGGCAAAGCTTAGATTCCCTACAGTGTAGAAATAGGCCCTTCGGCCCATACTAACCCTCTGCAGACTAACCCACCCAGACCCATCTCCCTCTGACTAATGCACCTAACACTACGGGCAATTTAGCATGGTCAATACACCTGACCTGCACATCTTTGGACTGTGGGAGGAAACCCACACAGACACGGGGAGAATGTGCAAACTCCACACAGACAGTTGCCCAAGGCTGGAATCGAACCTGGGACCCTGCGCTGTGAGGCAGCAGTGCTCGCCACCGTGCCAACCCTTTTTTGTTCCAGGGAAGAGGAGAAGCATATTTTTAGGTTTCAGCCTCTCAAAGCAGACTTGAGAGGATGAATGCCCTCCTCCTCATGTCCCTAAAACTTATTATAACATGGTTATCTGCCTCTTCCTATTGGGAACTTCTCCCCATCCTCCCACCTGACTAACATGTCTAGGGCAGGCTGCATGGTCCACTTGAAGCAAAGGGTAAGAAACATTCTGAGATAATATCAGCACGAAGCAGATCTGAGTTATGAATTAGTTTGCTGCAGTTTCAGAGGGTGGGTGAGGGGGTCAGTGAGGGTGAGAGGGTCAGTGAGTGTCAGGGTGGGGGTGAGAGTGGGGGTGAAGGTGGGGATGGGTGTGTGGGGGCTGGTGGTTTATAATGGCGATGTTGAGTTTACAGCTTCTCCAATATTGCTGCCTCAGTCATCTCACAATGCCACACACTCGTTCAACTCAGCACAGACTGCTCCAGCAGAGAGAGTGCAAATCATTCATGTTGTTTGATGCAAACAGTATTGTTTAACCTAATAATCAGCACAATATGTGTGTTGTTATTTCGCTGATAATAATCTTGTTGAGATGAGTAAACTTGTCATTGTTGTGATTCAGTAAATAAGACCGTTCATTAGATCTCACTACGTGAAATATTATCCTGTTATTTTCTGTCAGTGAAAGAGTCTTGCTGGGCATTTTCAACAATTTTAAATTTATTCTCACATTTTCATCATTTGCAATTTTCTGGACTACCAGCTAATGTAGAATTGAGGAGGAGGAAGGGTCAACAGAGAAATAATTACAATGTTGAATTCAAAATACCATACCATAATATTTAAAAAACTGTTATAAACAACAAATGAAAACTCAATATTTGTATACAAAAGCAGTAATTAACAATTTTCAACAGTATAATTTTTTTTGCATTAGCATATTGAGATTCCTATCAAGCCAGAAATACTGAACATCATGAAATGCTTCGGTTTGTCTGTCTTTTTAATGTGTTAATGTGATGGGGATGTCACTAGTAGGCAGCGTTTATTACCCCTTCTTGCAGAAGTATTGATGAGCTGCACTCTTTGGGCTGTAGGGGTACATAAATGCCCTTAGGGAGGGAGTTCCAGGATTTTGACCCAGTGACAGTGAAGGTAAGGTGATATATTTCCAAGTCAGAATGGTGAGTGGTTTGGAGGGGAATTTGAGGGGTGTGGTGTTCCCCTGTATCTGCTGCCCTTGTCCTGCATATGGTAGAGGCCATATTTGGTGAATTGCTGAGTGCATCATGTAGAAGGTACACATTCCTCCCACATTGTGCTGACGTTGAAGCAGTTGAACATTGAAAGTGGTGGATTTAAAGGATATTTTATCTGGGATAGTATCAAGGTACTTGAATACTGCTGGAGCTGCACTTCTCCAGAAAGTAGAAAGTACTCTGTCACGTCCTGGACTTGTATCTGGGAGATGAGTGGAGAAACAGGAGGTGAATTATTCACCACAGTATTCCTTGTTCTGACTTGCTCTCATAGCTACAGTTTTTATGAACTGGTACAGTTTCTGGTCAATGGTAAGCCACCAGAATGACCAGTTTATGGTCAATGGTAAGCCACCAGAATGTTGATAGTGGGGGATTCAGTGATGGTAACACCAGTGAATAACACCACTACCACCAGGGAGTGGTGGTAACACTGTCTTTTATTGAAGGTGGGCATTGTCTGGCATTTGTGTGGTGGGAGCCCAAGCCTGGATATTGTCCATTTCTTGTTACATTTGAATATGGACTGCTTCAGTATCTGAGGAGTCACAAATTCTGCTGAAAAATGTACAATTATCAGCGAACATCCAGGACAAAGCAGCCCACTTGATTGGCTCCACATCCACAAACATCCACTCCCTCCACCACCAACGCTCAGTCGTAGCAGTGTGTACTATCTACAAGATGCACTGCAGAAATTCACCAAAGATCCTTTGACAGCACCTTCCAAACCCATAACCATTCCCACCTGGAAGGACAAGGTAGCAGAAGGGAACACCACCCCCTCACCATCCTGATTCAGGAATATATTGCCATTCCTCCACTGTCGCTGAGTCAGAATCCTGGAATTCCCTCCCTACTAAGGGCATTGTGGACTGCACTGGTTCAAGAAGGCAGCTCACCCCCACCTTCTCAAGGGCAATTAGGTACAGGGAATAAATTTTACCCCAGCTGATGGTGTCCATGACCCATGAATGATTTTTTTTGTTTTTTAAATGTAATTTGATTATCTCCAACAAAAGAGAATTTAATCTTCTCCTCTTGGCATTCAATGACAGTAGCCTCACTGAATCCTCCTCCCTCACCGAATCCTCCTCCCTCGCCGAATCCTCCTCCCTCGCCGAATCCTCCTCCCTCGCCGAATCCTCCTCCCTCGCCGAATTCTCCTCCCTCAAAAGCCTGAGGGAGTCACCATTGACAAGATGCTTTACCAGACCATTCTCTATCATGATGCCTACAACAGCAGGCAGGAGGTTTGGTAATCTGCCACAAACAATTCAACCTCGTAACTCCTAAAAGCCTGCCCACCATTTGCAGACACACGTGTTGATACTCACTTCACTGACAATATGCAGTTGGTGTCATCCTCGTATAATGTGATCTCCTTCAACGTCTCTTTGTTTTCTTGGTCAAAGTAGGTAGATGTGCAAACTTCAGATGGACTGGAAAGTGACAGAGGGACAGTATCCAGCACCTTAAATATTTCCTCCCTCCACCCCCCCACACCCAGTATCAGAGCCAAAGGCTTTGGCCCATTACTGGAGTTTGCACGTTGCACATTGACCATGGATCTGAATGGCATTGCCATTGTCCTGCAGGATTGCTTCGATTCACACGATTTCTCCTGCCAACTTGCAGGATGAACAAATGGCTCGGGCCATGTCTTATAAACATGCTGAAAAATGTTATTCTTGTAGCACATGGTGCTGTACGAATCCAATGTGTAATTTGACAGAGAATGAAGGCTTGTGACAGAGAGTAACAGAGTGCCATAAGCAGTTTCTCCACTGCTCCCACACAGTGGCTATACTGGGGTATTTGCATCTAACAAGTTGCTGCTTTCAGTCCAAGCAGATTTGCTACCAACTATTCAACTGAGCAATGTTGTTTCAGTGCTTGTCTGATGCCAGGTAGGTAGACAGCACATCTCAGCAACTTGCACAAGTAGTGTGCTCCTTTGGTTATCTTTGTGGGCAGCACGGTGGCATAGTGGTTAGCACTGCTGCCTCACAGCGCCAGGGACCCGGGTTCAATTCCCGCCTCAGGCGACTGACTGTGTGGAGTTTGCACGTTCTTCCCGTGTCTGCGTGGGTTTCCTCCGGGTGCTCCGGTTTCCTCCCACGGTCCAATCATGTGCAGGTCAGGTGAATTGGCCATGCTAAATTGCCCGTAGTGTTAGGTAAGGGGTATGTGTGGGTTGTGCTTCGGTGGGTCGGTGTGGACTTGTTGGGCCGAAGGTTTCCACGCTGTAATCTAATCTTTAACAGGCAGAATAAAGGCCATCCTCACCAAGTACACACTTGCTAAACCCAGAAAGGAATCTTGAATCCTCCATGCGTTTCTGCAATTGGACAACACTGAATGGCCAAGCCTGAATGTGTGAATAGCGAGACTAAATTCAAGAGTATCAGCTAAGCTGAAGCATTGTTCATTTACACTGACACAAAGCAACGTACTTCGAGGCTAATTCTCTACAAATAAATGAAATATCATTAAGCCTTGTGCTTTTTGTCAATTTTGCAGGGTCTTGGGAGGCATTACTTTCTCGATGACACTGCCTCAGCCAACCACGGATGACTGACCAACATTCAGCACCTAATTATCCTTTAGTCTAAATTGTTATGAACTCTAAGGGCATTGTCCTGAAGAAATGCCTTCTGCACTTTTTCCAACTCAATTAAATAGTTAATTTTATTATACATTCACAGGGTGAGGGTGTCACTGGCCAGGCCAGCATTTATTGCCATAAGACCATAAGACATAGGAGTGGAAGTAAGGCCATTCGGCCCATCGAGTCCACTCCGCCATTCAATCATGGCTGATGGGCATTTCAACTCCACTGACCTGCATTCTACCCGTAGCCCTTAATTCCTTGTAACATCAAGAATCTATCAATTTCTGCCTTGAAGACATCTAGCGTCCCGGCCTCCACTGCACTCTGCGGC
>NC_057713.1:136780184-136807819 GCF_004010195.1 Chiloscyllium plagiosum
ATCCCAGGATCCTCAGGCGTTCCTCGTATGTTAGACCTACCATTCCAGGGATCATCCGTGTGAATCTCCGCTGGACACGCTCCAGTGCCAGTATGTCCCTCCTGAGGTGTGGGGAACAAAACTGGACACAGTACTCCAAATGGGGCCTAACCAGAGCTTTATAAAGTCTCAGTAGCACAGCGGTGCTTTTATATTCCAACCCTCTTGAGATAAATGACAACATTGCATTTGCTTTCTTATTGCCCATCCCCAATTGCCCAGAGGGCAGTTAAGAGTCAGCCACATTGCTGTGGGTCTGGAGTCACATGTAGACCAGACCAGATGAGGATGACAGCCTCCTTCCCTAAAGGGCATTTGTGAAACTGATGGGGTTTTCTGACAATCTGCAGTGGGTTTCATAGTCATCATTCGATTCTTAATTCCAGATTTTTTAGATTGAATTTAAATTCCACCAGTTGCCATAGCAGGACTTGACCCTGAGTCCCCAGAACATTACCTGGGGGGGTCACTGAGTCCCCAGAACATTACCTGCGGAGGTGACTGAGTCCCCAGAACATTACCTGGGGGGGTGACTGAGTCCCCAGAACATTACCTGGGTGGGGTGACTGAGTCCCAGAACATTACCTGCGGAGGTGGGGGGGGGGGGGGGGGTGACTGAGTCCCCAGAACATTACCTGGGGGTCACTGGATTAATAGATTAACACTAATACAGTCAGACAATCCTTTATCTGAAATGCTCGGGACCAGCATTTTTTGGAATTCGGCACTTCTCAGTTTTCAGAATAAGTGACAGTTTAATGGTGAAATTTTAAAAACTCTTACCAGAGCAGTAGACTTCTAAGTAAGAACAGGATGGTCAGTGCTTGACCACACTCCTCCATGTCACATCTGAATGACACGCATCAAGTGGGTGTCAACTTGGATCAACTGTTTGCATGCCAAACAACCTTGTTAATGGGAAAAAAACTTCACAAAAAAACCTTTGGATTTCGGAGCATTTCGGCTTTTGGATGTTCTGATAAAGGATCTTCTACCTGTAATACTAATAGGCCATGGCTTCACCTTTGACAGCCATTCTCTTTGTTCAATTCTCAGGGCAATGCTTTGACCAATCAGAGTCAACCATCCTGGTATAAAATGTAAATAAATCTTGGCAATTAATTTTTAGTCAACGTTGACAGGTGCATTCTCCATGGCATCACCTGCACCAATCAGAGGCCTTCTGTCATCCTTTAAATCAGTAATTCTTGCAAATTTCCAAATTAGTGCAAAATGAAAAGATTTGACAAAAATATACCTTTTCCCAGTGATATTCAAACATTTAAATTTCCTGCTAAATCCTACAAGGGAAACAAATCCTAATGAAGATAAAAGTCATTCAATGAATTGAATAGTTCCGATGTGGATGTCAATGAATTGAACTTTGCTTTAGTATTTCACACATTCCAGTAATTTCATCTAATACTTTCTTGCATTCACTGGCAGTTGTTTGCTGTTTCATGTGAGATGCAACATAGCTATTAGTAACAAAAATAAATTGTTGGAAAAACTGCAGATCTAGCAGCATCTGTGGTTGAAGAAGCAGAGTTTATGTTTCAAGTCCAGAGACCCTTCTTCAGATCTGATTATAGCTGAGAAAAGATTGGTGTATATGCTGAAGATTTTATATCATTTGATTTATTATTGTCACAGTCACAGATCCACTGAAAAGTATTGTTTTGTGTGCTATCCAGACAAATCATACTTGAGATAAGTACATCAGAGTAATAGAGCAGAATGCAGAATATAGTCTCACAGCTACAGAGAAGGTGCAGAGGGAGATTACCTCTACTCTATGAGAGGTCTGTTCATAAATCTGATAACAACGGGAAGAAGCTGTTCTTGAATCTGTTGATCTGTGTTTTCAAACTTTTGTGTCTTCTGCCCAATTGAAGATTGTGGAAGAGAGTCTAACCAGGGTGGGAGGGGGTCTCTGATTATGTTGCCTGCTTTCCCAAGGCAGCTGAAAGTGTAGATGGAGCCATTGGATGGAAGACTGGTTTGTGTGATGGACTGGGCTGTGTTCACAACTCTCTGTAATTTCTTGTGGTCAGCCATACCAAACTGTGATACATCTGGATAGGACACTTTCTATGGTATATCTATAAAGATTGGTGAGAGTCACTATGGACATGCTAAATTTCCTAAGCCTCCTGAGGAAGAGGAGGTGGACTGTAGCTTTAATTTGGGTGGACAGGGACAGATTTCAGGAACTTGATGCTCTGAACCATCTCCACCTCAGTCCCATTGATACAGAAGTGTGTCCTCCACTCCACTCCACTTCCTGACATCTCTGCCCAGCTCCTTCATTTTGCTGAGATTGAGGGAGAGAGCTGCTGAGCTCTCTATTTCCTTCCTGTACTCTGTTGCATTGTTGGTTGAGATCCAACACACTACAGTGGTGTCATCGGCAAAGTTGTAAATGGAGTTAGAGCTGAATTTGGCCATGCAGTTGTGAGTGTATAAGGAATAGAGTAAGGAGCTGAGTACACAGCAAATGGGGTGGAGGGAGGGTTAGCAGTAAACAATAAATGGAAATGGCGTCCAGAGACAGAGACAAAACAGTTACCCAGACAAAGAAATGGGGAAGGGTCAGCTGGGAAAATCAATAGCTGTAATGGGTTGTTGTGGTGGCAGCCCATGTGATAACAAAACCTGGTGTGTGGGGTTAGGGGAAAGAGATGGGAGAAGGTGCTCAGGCCCGAAAATATTGAGTGTGCCAGGGGCTCTGTTCACTTTTGTAGCCGGCACTGAGCTAACTGGGTCTGCGCCATGTACTATGTGTGTATAAATAAAGGGTGACTTGATGACAGGATACTGGCCTTCAAAGAGTTATTTTAATAAGAATATGTTATGACACAGCACTGAACCCCTCTGTTATTAAACCAAACACCCAAAAAAGCTCACCTCATCTCATAACCTGTTAAAATATGAGTGACAGAGAACTCTCAAATTCCACTATTTCAAGAAAATAACATCAATTTATTTTTTAAACTCTAAAAGTAACATTAAACAACAATTATTTACAACTCTAAGCCCTCCTTTCTCTTAACTGCTCATTTCCTGCCTCCAATTCTATAACAATATACTGTTCCAATAAAACACTTATTAAAATTATATCAACATAATTTCAAAACCACACAGCGACTGTCGTCTTTGGTGTCTGTCTTCTTCCGGCTAAAGATCTCCCTGGGTTATCTTCTTTCTTTTTACTGCGAATATGTTTCATATGAAAAGGTACCTTTGATAGAGAGAATTCCTAATTTCTTGGATCTATCTCGATGGCAGTTGCTCTTCTATAATTTTCAAAATATCCGTATTTCTATACCCCCAACATTAGATCATCTCATTGATTTGATGTTGGCAAAATAATAAATAATTTAAATTGATCAGTTAAATTTGAATTGTTGTCAAAAGAACAATCAACTCAGGTATCCATTTCACAGCCAAATGTTACATATTTTCAATTTTCTAGTACTCTCTGGGACTGCCACCTAGTCATATCACACAGGTAAGCTCTCAGTTCAGAACAGCATTCTCTCTCTCTTAAAGATACAGTATACACCTTCAATTTCATAATAAATGCTACTTAGAGAGTTACAGGTGATTACCAGGTGGCTCCAATGCACTCTGTGGTTGGTTCTGAGAAAGGTATTGGTTACACAATCCTGTCATAGACTCATAGACTCATAGACTCATAGACTCATAGACTCATAGACTCATAGACTCATAGACTCATAGAGCACAGAAACAGACCCTTCAGTCCAACCAGTCCACGCCAACCACATTCCCAAACTAAACTAATCCCACCTGCCTGCACTTTAGATTTTTAGATTAGATTACATTACAGTGTGGAAACAGGCTCTTCGGCCCAACAAGTCCACACCGCCCTGCCGAAGCGCAACCCACCCATACCCCTACCCCTACATTTACCCTTTACCTAACACTACGGGCAATTTAGCATGGCCAATTCACCTGACCACTTGGTTCATATCCCTCCAAATCTTTCCTATTCATAAATTTATCCAACTGTGTTTTACATGTTGTAACTGTACTCACATCCACCACTTCCACTGAAAGTTCATTCCACACACGAACCACTTTCTGTGTAAAACATTGCCCCATCTCTTTTTTAAATCTCTCTCCTCTCACTGTAAAATTTGCCCCCTAGACTTGAAATCCCCCATCCTCGGAAAAAGGCACCGAGGTCAGTTTTCAATGATCTTTCTAAGACCTTGAAGTCCATTCCCCATAAGGTCTGGAACCATACTTGCTTGAAATTCCCCAGTAAATAAGGACATTCTGAATTTAGGATTGTGTTGAAAGCCTTTTCAATTATCTCGTATAGCTTATCTTTCATCCCTGGACTAGAGTGGAGGGTTAGAGCATAGATATTCAGGACATTAAATGGTTCTGTTCAGAGCAGTGCCCTCCATCCAGTGAAGTCCACACCTTGCTCAAACATTTCTTCTGAACTCTCCTCCTGAAGGTCAAACAGTTTTCTTTCAGTGACCCACTCAGGAGCTGCCTTGTCCCTTATCAGGGTGAGGACTGCAGATGCTGGAGATTAGAGTCAAGAGTGTGGAACTGAAAAGCACAGTAGGTCAGGCAGCATCCGGGGAGCAGGAGAATTGATGCTTTTGGCATAAGCCCTTCATCAGGTTTCCTGATGAAAAGCTTTTGCCCGAAACATTGATTCTCCTGCTCCTTTGATGCTGCCTGGACTGCTGTGCTTTTCCAGCACCACACTCTCAACTGTCAGTGTTCAGCGTATGAACACCAGAGATGTCTTGCTGCTAATATCAGCCGGTTTCAAGCTGTGCGTTAGTTCCTTGTCCATAGTCCTAATGTTTGACATTTGAAGAATTAGTATTGTTTTCCTTTTTCTTAGCTTTGTTTCTTTGTCTGCCATGTGGGATTCACTTAGTTAAAGACAAAAAAACTGCAGACGCTAGAATCCAGGGTAGACAAGCAGGAGGTTGGAAGAACGCAGCAAGCCAGGCAGTATCAGGAGGTGGAGAAGGGTTACACCTGAAACATTGACTTCTCCACCTCCTGATGCAGCTTGGCTTGCTGCGTTCTTCCAGCCTCCTGCTTGTCTACCTGAGCAGAGATTCAAAGTTCCAAAGACCCATTGCTAATAGGTAGACCATGACCAACTAGCACTTTACTTTACGGAGACTTTGTGACTTGGGTTGCTGGTAGTTGTGCAGTTGGAGGGAATGGGAATTTGTGGGGAGACAGTGATTGTAGAAATTACGGAGAAAGGGGTTTAGAAGAATGAAGCTTTTGTGATTAAAAACAACTGCTTACAATGTTTCTCCGAAGGTGTATTCCCATTTCCCACCAATGTAATGGCAGAAGAACCTTATGGAAATTGAAGGCCATGATATTAACAGTGGTGTATGTAATAAAATGTCATATACTACATGGAACAGCATTCTGTTTTATAAAACTTAGTTCCCAATTCACTGTGAACAGTGCTATGAGAAATCTGACCATTGTTAAAATATATTTTGACTTAGTCATCTGAGCCTCGACGCAGTGATAAGAACATAGAACATAACAGCACAGTACAGGCCCTTCGGCCCTCAATGTTGTGCCGACCTGTGGAACCAATCTGAAGCCCATCTAACCTACACTATCCCATTCTCGTCCATATGCCTATCCAGTGACCATTTAAATGCTCTTAAAGTTGGCGAGTCTACTACTGTTGCAGGCAGTACGTTCCACACCCCCTGAGTAAAGAAACTACCCTCTGACATCTGTCCTAGATCTATCACCCCTCAATTTAAAACTATGTCCCCTCATGCTAGCAATCACCATCTGAGGAAGCCGGCTTTAACTGTCCATCCTGGGCAAGGGGGAAAGGAACATTAAGGTTTGGTGTGTCTCCTACATTGATGGGTTGAGCCTGTGACTCACTTTGTGAAATGTTTCCTATGTCACCTTCCATCCCTTTCTCCACAGCGGATTGAGGAAGAATCACTCTGAATCACTAACACTCAGAGGACGACTGGAGCTGAGGGGAGTTGGTGGCCTGGTGGTTTTATCATGCACCTGTTAATCCAGAGGCCCAGGTAATCTTCTGGAGACCCAAGTTCCAAATCTGCCACAGCAAATTTGAATTTATAGAACATTACAGTGCAGTACAGGCCCTTCAGCCCTCGATGTTGTGCTGACCTGTGGAACCAATCTGAAGCCCATCTACCCTGCATTATTCCATTTTCATCCATGTGTTTATCCAATGACCATTTAAATGCCCTTAAGGTTGGCGAGTCTACTACTGTTGCAGGCAGGGCATTCCATGCCCCTACTACCCTCTGAGTAAAGAAACCACCTCTGACATCTGTCCTATATCTATCACCCCTCAATTTAAAGCTATGTCCCCACATGCTAGTCATCACCATCCAAGGAAAAAGGGCCTCACTGTCCACCCTATCTCACCCTCTGATTATCTTATATGTCCCAATTAAGTTGCCTCTCAACCCCCTCTAAAGAAAACAGCCTCAAGTCCCTCAGCCTTTCCTCAAAAGACCTTCCCTCCATACCTGGCAACATCCTGGTAAATCTCCTCTGAACCCTCTCCAAAGCTTCCACATCCTTCCCATAATGCGGTGCATATAATGCTCCAAATGCGACCACACCAGACTTTTGTACAGCTGCAGAATGATCTCATGGCTCCGAAACGCAATCCCTCTATCACTAAAAGTTAACACACTGTATACCTTCTTAACGACCCTAACAACCTGGGTGGCAATTTTCAAGGATCTGTGTACCTGGACACCGAGATCTCTCTGCTCATCTACACTACCAAGAATCTTACCATTAGCCCAGTACTTTGCATTCCGGTTACTCCGACCAAAGTGAATCACCTCACACTTGTCTGTATTAAACTCCATTTGCCACCTCTCAGCCCAGCTCTGCAGCTTATCTATGTCTCTCTGTAACCTACAACATCCTTCGTCACTATCCACAACTCCACCAACCTTAGTGTCATCTGCAAATTTACTAACCCACCCTTCTATGCTCTCATTCGGATCAATTATACAAAAGACAAACAGCAATGGACCCAAAACAGATCCTTGTGGTACACCACTAGTAACTGGACTCCAGGATGAACATTTCCCACCAACCACCACCCTCTGTCTTCTTTCAGCTAGCCAATTACTGATCCAAGCCGCTAAATCACCCTCAATCCCATGCCTCTGTATTTTGTGCAGTAGCCTACCTTGGGGAACCTTATCAAACACCTTACTGAAATCCATATACACCACATCAACCACATTACCCTCATCTACCTGTTTGGTCACCTTCTCAAAGAACTCAATAAGATTTGTGAGGTACAACCTACCCATCACAAAACTGTGTTGACTATCCCTAATCAATTTATTCCTCTTTAGATGATTATAAATCCTATCTCTTATAAACCTTTCCAATAGGTTACCCACAACCGAAGTAAGGCTCACAGGTCTATAATTTCCAGGGTTGTCTCTACTCCCCTTCGTGAACTCGGAGACAACATTTACAATAGCCCAGTCTTCTGGCACTATTCCTGTAGACAATAACGACATAAAGATCAAAGCCAAAGGTTCTGCAATCTTCTCACTGGCTTCCTGGAGAATCCCAAGATAAATCCCATCTGGCCCAGGTAACTTTTCTATTTTCACACTTTCCAGAATTGCTAACACCTCCTCATTGTGAACCTCAATCCTGTCTAGTCTAATAGCCTGTATCTCAGTATTCTCCTCAACCACCTCAAACCCTCCTGCACACATTGGACAAAAACTGAACCATCTAAACTACGTGAACTATAGTATTCCCAGTCAATATTTGGAAAGTTAAAGTCCCCCATAACAACCACCCTGTTACTCTCACTCCTATCGAGAATCAACTTTGCAATCGTCTCCTCTCCATCCCTGGAACTATTCAGAGGCCTTTAGAAAGCTCCCAACAGGGTAACCTCTCCTTTCCTGTTTCTAACTTCAGCCCATACTACCTCAGTAGACCAGTCCTCAAACATCCTTTCTGCAACTGCAATACTGTCCTTGACTAATGATGTCACCCCACCCTCTTTTACCATCTTCCCTGTTCTTACTGAAACATCTCAATTCCGGAACCTGCGACATCCATTCCTGTCCCTGCTCTACCCATGTCTCTGAAATGGCCACAACTCAGAAATCCCAGGTACCAACCGAGGCTGCAAGTTCCCCCACTTTATTCCGCATGCACCTGGCATTGAAGTAGATGCACTTCAAACCAATTTCTTGCTTGCCAATGAACTCTTGAAATCTTGAAATCTTAGTTCTGACTTCACTATTCTCATCCTCCTGTAGACTTGAACTACAATTCAGGTTCCTATCCCCCTGCTGAATTAGTTTAACCTCACCCGAACAGCATTAGCAATGAAACCTAACGCGGTTTTCGAGGAGCTGGAGTTGGGTGCACTTCCTGCAGACGTAGTCAGCAGGGACACTAGTGGTGACCCTTACCTCCCACATTCTGCAGGAGGACCATTCAACTGCCCTAACCTCCATTCCCACTGTTCTAAATTCCCAACGAGACTATGAAAAACCACAAAAAAATTGAAGAAACCAGTCACCTTACCAATCCAGTGCACAGAACCTTTGTTTTGGTTAGAGGAGGAAGATGGGTGGGAGACACTACCCGAGTAATGTTTCAGATAAAGCAATTACCCAAAAAAAAGCCTCACTTACCCAGCAGTCCCATGTCTGCTCTTGCTCAATGTACACTCTACCTCTACACGAGGTAAACCTTTATACCTTCTAAAAGTTATCTTCCCACCAGGCCTCTGGCCCTCGCTGTCCTCCTCCCACACCAACTTCCTGTCGGGCCTCTGGTCCTCGCTGTCCCTCCTCCCACTCCAACTTCCTGTCAGGCCTCTGGCCCTCGCTGTCCTCCTCCCACACCAAATTCCTGTCGGGCCTCTGGTCCTCACTGTCGCTCCTCCCACTCCAACTTCCTGTCGGGCCTCTGGCCCTCGCTGTCCCTCCTTCCACTCCAACTTCCTGTTGGGCCTCTGGTCCTCGCTGTCCCTCCTCCCACTCCAACTTCCTGTTGGGCCTCTGGCCCTCGCTGTCCCTCCTCCCACTCCAACTTCCTGTTGGGCCTCTGGTCCTCGCTGTCCCTCCTCCCACACCAACTTCCTGTTGGGCCTCTGGTCCTCGCTGTCCCTCCTCCCACTCCAACTGCCACCGAAGGAAATGAATTAATCAAATAAAATCTGGAATTACGGGTCTAATGGAGACCATGACTCGATTATCGATTGTCAGAAAAACCTCATCTGGGTCACTAATTTAGGGAAGGAAACTGCCATCCTTACCTGGTCTGATCTACATGTGACTCCAGACCCACAGCAATGTGGTTGACTCTTAACTGTCCTCTGGGCAATTAAGGATGGACAATAAATACTGATCTAGCCAGTGAGGCCTTTATCCCATGAATCAATTTTTTAAAAAGCAGAAGAATGGCCCCTAGTTACTATCAGCATTGATCTACCATTCAGAAGCAGCACTACGTGCAGACACTATCACAGATTACTCCTTCCAGGCAATACTTTGCACTTCTTATGGGAGTCTTGACTTTCAGTGTCCAACAATTCTATCCCACCATGTTCCACCTCAGGGAAAAAAGTATTCTTCTGTTCAACCCTGAAGTTTTAACATTTCTTTCGTTCAATCTCCCATGCTGTCATTCTCTGCCTAGAAATTATAAAATGACAATTTTCCTAAAATAAATGGGAAGGACTAATTACAGCAGGCATGATTACACAACAATTACATTAAATGCTTCAGCAAATGTGGGAATGCATTAAATTTACTAATGTTATTAAAATTACAAACAGTTCAGAGGAAGTGTTGGATACTTCTTAAATAATAAGCTATCATTATTTCTGAGGATTGCTGAAGACATTCCAAACAGTTACCTTCGATTTCAGCTAAACCTGTTGATGCTGTCAGTTTGAAACATTCTTGGGCACTTCAGCATCATGAGGGGTGTGGGTGACCTCACACGCTTTGGACTGCACTGAGGTCACAAGGTTGCCTTTGACTCTTGTTCCTGGGACAGGCTTGACTCAGGAAGGAATTCTGTAAAATCTACCAAACTGTGAGTATTATCGAAACTCAAGATCCACAACTGCATGTCTTCTCCCTGAAATCTAAATTTCATGCCAGTGCCTCCCACTTTACATTCTCTTAAATTTATTTACATTTCTATGTGACATCATTTGACCTGATGTTGTTCCAACAGGTTTTTATGAATTGGAAATAAAACAAAATACAAATCTTTCAAAGTGCAAAGTAAGCCTACACTCGTCTCTTTAACTATTCACTTCGAGGAGAAAGGTTTAAACCCAGTGTAAACAGTGATTTTTAAAAGTGGAGTTTTAAACAAACAATTCTACTTATTATCACTGCTCCCTTCTTTTAAAACTCATTGAATATTTTCTTTTTTCCCATCCATCTGTAAAACTGCATAACTTCTCACACTTAAGAAAGTATTATGTCACATTGATCACTTATGGGAATATAAATTACACTGATGACTCTGTCTTTTTTCAGCTCACAAACATGGATTGAGATCAGAGGCACATTCCCCATTGTAACTGATTCAAGGACAGATTCCTTCCATTTAGTATGAAGCAGAAATTGATGGTCAAATGAGGTGATAGATTTGATCTTAATTTGTCTTAAGAGAGTAAATGAAGCAAAGATAATCTTCATCTCATGTGAAATATTAGGGTTTTTTGTGTGTGACTCATCTGAGGGACAACTTTGGCAGCACTTCATTGATTTTCCAATGATCCACGACAATGCGGTCAGCACAAATGGGGCTTGAGAAAGTTTAAATCCAGTTTTGTTTGCAATTTTCTTTGAATGTCACAAAATATATTACTTAGGCAAATAAGTATGTCTACACAGATTATAATTCCTCAAATAATATTAACTGCATTATAAATAATTCAATGGATTTTGATGGGTTACAAATTCTAAAAGCAATGCTCTTAAAACCATGTATCAAGAGAAACATTTACATTCTGCTGACTCTGCAATTTCCTCTAGTTGGGTTTTGTTCTCTTTAACAGGTAATGCAGTACATTATGTTTTTGTAACAACACATCAACTTGATTCTAGCTGTCCTGGCTAAATGCTATATTTCAAATGATTGGTAAACTAGCTATTAGCTAAATCTGATATTAACTCCTAAATTAATGTTCAAGCCATTCTGAAAGTTGTAAGACAGATTGTTCTTCATTATTTTCTGGTAGACAACTAAATACTTAGATTTGTAACTGTCCCATCCTAAATGATGCAGCTACTGTAGCTGAAAGTTTCTGAATTGCAGGCACATGTAGGGGTTAACTTTATTTGCCAGAGTGAATATAGCCCAATGATTGTCCTGCACAGGGCGTGACAGTCTGGGGTTCAGTGAATTTTAATGATCAGGTCCTTTTGCAGATTGGGGCAAGAATAGATTGTATATAGTCAGTCCCTTGTTGTATTCTGTCAGCATCAGCCAATCAGGAGGGAATGTAATTCTCTTTATTATTGCTACTGTTGGCTGTATCTTTGCCATGTATTTTATTCAACAAATAAATTAGTGGTGTAATCTCCAATAATGTCCAATGTATTTATTAGTCACATAATGCTGGATGGTTCTAAGTTTCACTTCCTGTTCTACTTGAGCAACCTTATTCAGATTGACACTTAGAATGTTATGATCAATACTCCCTCTCATTTGTTTCTCTGAGGTCCAAAGTCAATATATTGGCAAACCATACACAGACCGCCAGAGCAGCCTCCACTCGGCTTCGAGGGAATGCTGGTTATAATCAACACCTTTGGTGAGAAATGGTAAAACCTAAATAGGATTTGCCGTCAAGCTCAGCCCATGCTGTTACAATGTTTGCGGCTGCTGCAAACAGAGTGCATCCAGAGAGTATCTGGTACTGAATGGTGCAATTTGACCAACAAATCCATTGAAGTTCCACTCTGAGCTCTTCCTATTTCTCATTATCAATGAGCCTCCGTGACTTTCAACCTTGTAATTTATCCAACTTCAAACAAAAGTATCTTGTGGGTTACTGCCCTCGACTCTACCACGGTTGATGAGTTGATACTTTTCCAGGTTAAACATCACTCAAAAGAAGCATTGAGGATAACCAGAACACAGATTATAATCTAGGTGAAATAAAACAAAGAACTGTGGCTGCTGGAAATCTGAAATAAAATCCAAACTTGATGGAGAAATGCAACGGGTTTGGCAGCATCTGTGGGGAGAGAAACAAAGAACAAAGAACAAAGAACATTTACAGCCCAGGAACAGGCCCTTCGGCCCTCCAAGCCTGAGCCGATCCAAATCCACTGATTGAACCTATCGCCCAATTCCTAAGCATCTGTATCCCTCTATTCCCTACCTACTCATACATTTATCCAGGCACAAATGAATCTACCGTGTTCCAGACGCCCACCACAGCAGAGTTAATGTTTTGATTCTGGTTCATGAGAATGTTCTGATGACGAATCACCGAACATGAAATGTTAACTCTGGTTTCTGCCAAAAGATGCTTCCAAGACCTGCTAAGTTTCTCCAGCAATTTTGTTTTTTGTTATATTCTTTTTAGATGATGTCAATGTGCAGTAGCAAGCGAAGCTCTGTTCCGTCATTATTGACGATGCTGACCATGTTCTGAAGGACGTATCTGTCTCACAGAGCCTGTTGCAGGTGGTGAGAGAAACAACACAAATGAAAATAAATATTTCATCTCATTCTCTACCTATTCACCTGTCCCAGATGTATCTGTCCATGGCTGTGTTAATGGGGTTCACCACCTCACTACTCTTGAAGATACAAAGTCCTACCTTCACATGGAGGACACAATCCACTGGATGGCATGACACTACAACCTGCTAAATGAGGTGGACTAAAAACAAATCTAGCTGTTCAAACTGGGCACTACCATCACCAAAATCTCCTCCACCGGCAATCGAGTATTTACCATTGACTGGACCAACCACATAAACACTGGGCCTATAACAGCAGGTTAGAAACAGGTTAGTACAGGGAATTACTCACTTCCGGACTCCCCAAAGTCTGTCTACCATTTGCAAATCACAAGTCGTTGAGGTGATGGCCTGTTGGTGTTATCACTGAACTATTAATCCAGAAACTCGGCTAATATTCTGGAGACCCGGATTTGAATGGTGGTATTGAATTCAATGTTTATTTTTCAAATCCAGAATTAAGAATCTACAAGTGACTAGGAAACCATTGTGAGTTGTAGAGTCATTAAGTGCGGAAACAGGCCTTTTTCGAGCTCGGAGTTCCACATGAATGTATGCAGTTTTTGAGGAAAGTACAATGTAACCCTGCAAGTACCAATTCACCCCACAAAATATATATGTGTGCATGTGGGTCTTTGTCTGTCTGTGTGTGTGTGTGTCTGTCTGGTTGGGGATTGTGAGTGTGAGAAAGTGTGTGTGTGTGTGTGTGTAGTGAGTGCAGAGTGTCTTAAGTCTGTGAGGGGGTGCATGTGTGAATGTGGGAGTGTGTGCGTCTGTAAGGGTGTGTGTGGGTGTCTGTGTGCACGTCCGTGTGTATATGTGTTCGTGTGTATGTGTGTATAGGAGTGCCTGTGTGTGTGAGACTGTGTGTGTGTAGGAGTATCTGTTTGTGTGTGTAGTGCAATGGTGGTCACCTTTAATGTGACATGAACCCAAGGTCCCAGTTGAGGCCCTCTCTATGGGTACCGAATTTAGCTATCAGCCTCTGCTCGGCCACTTTTCTCACACACACATACACACACACACAGACAGACAAAGACCCACATGTACACATATATTTTGTGGGGTGAGTTTGTACTTGCAGAGTTACATTGTACTTTGCTCAAAAACTGCATGCATTCATGTGGAACTCTGAGCTCAAAAACTGCATGAATTTATGTAAAACTCTGTTATCTCACTTTTTAGATTAGAATCAATCTAAACATCAGGTCATAGCCAGAGAACACATGGGGCTAACATCTTCAACATCTTGTCTCGCTATCGCCATTGTTAACAGCTAACCCGAGAATGCAACTTTAAAAAAAAGGGTTTTGTGATTTACACATGAAAGAAGTGAAACTATCACTGTATTCTAACAGATGAAAGGCTTAACAGACAATCAATTTGTCAATGTATAATTTCAGTTACATCACACTGTAAATTTTTGCGAAAGAACATAGAATATAGAAAAATACATCGCAGTACAGGCCCTTCGGCCCTTGATGTTGCGCCGATCCAAGCCCACCTAACCTACACTAGCCCACTATCCTCCATATGCCTATCCAATGCCCGTTTAAATGCCCATAAAGAGGGAGAGTCCACCACTGCTACTGGCAGGGCGTTCCATGAACTCATGACTCGCTGAGTAAAGAATCTACCCCTAACACCTGTCCTATACCTACCACCCCTTAATTTAAAGCTATGCCCCCTCGTAATAGCTGACTCCATACGTGGAAAACAGTATATATATTTTAGGTTGGTGACTTTCTTAAGAACTGAAAGAAGTTAGAAACGTAATTGCTAATAATGAGATTCTGAGCCAGGAAAAGGTGGGTGGAAAAGAATAATGGGAAAGGCCTGTGAAAGGGCAAGAATGATTAAATGATTAGAAGAATGATAGTGCAAGATAATAGCAGGTGGTCATGGCAGAAATGGAGTGCTGTAATTTCAGAGGGCAATAGATTGGTTAGGAGTTGTTGAGTAGAGAAATTGAAGCAGCAATTCCATTCCAGTGACTCCCAATGCAAAGATCTAGAAAAGATATGAGGCCAGATCATGGAGCCCATAAACAGAAATGCGACATATACAATCATGAATTTGAATAGAAGTAAGATATAATTCTACTTCCTTTGCTTATAACTTTGGCTATTATTTGTTCCTTGAAAAAAATGGTACAAATTCCTACAAGGGAATGCAATCAAATGGAATTTGACCTGTTTAGTTACCTTATAACATCAGTTCTGCTCACAATTCATGCTGTTAAGGAGGTATCTCTAAAGACAATCTTTATTCTTGAAATCATTATTAAAATTTTGAACTCATGATTTCATGCAGTTTATATGTTGTTCACAGGAATGATACAACAAGTAGAGTGTTACTCTCCGACCACTGTGCCTGATGTACTGCAGTGTTAGGTCACGATGTCCCAGTTATAACATTTTCCCCTCTCTCTCTCTATAATCATGAAATATAAAACCATAATGTCAAGAGATGACTGAAATGCCAAAAGTGGTACTGATATTTATTTTCTTACTGGATTTAGTATGCCACCAAGCACCCTTCCACCAAACTTCAGAAGGTCAGCAAACTGTCATAAATAACAAGGTCAACTTGTGTGGGGTCATTGAAAACAGGTCACATGCACAGAACACTGTAAACTCTTCTTACAGCCTTAAATTACAACCATGCATTGATGGCACGAAAGCACCAAATGTGTTCTAAACCAGCAAGCCAGTTAATGAAGGATAAAACTGGAACTAAAGTTTACTTGTATTGCACATATTTACAGAATTAAACAGTACAAGCACACACCCCTCACATAACCATACTAAAATTTCCTTCAATGTCTCTTAACGTATGCTTAAACATATGCTCTTAAATATGTTCCCCATCTGCATACAAGTAATCAGCATTCATGTGATATAAACAGAAGTTTTATTTCTCTTTAAATAAAAAAAAGCGTTAATATACACAACTATCATCGTAAAAAAGTGAAAGCAAAATAACTTCTATATTCTATGCAGAGAATTTCATTATGAGACACCATTCTTCTAAGCACCCTAATAGCTTCCTCGTATGAGCATTTCATTTTGTAAAACAATTGGACTTTTGAAAACATATGTCAATCATTGAGTTTTTTAGATTTCATTTCCATTCAGATTTGTTCTAAGCCATCAAGGTCATAATGCTTAGCATTTTCCATACAGTGCTCATTATCTCACAATAAAAATTAACCATATAACATATATTATGTTATGGTCAAATTTTAGCTGTCAACTTTTATTTGCTCATAATCACTATATTTGTATGTGGGGTTGTGTCTATTTTATTATCCCCAACATGGTTGACTTGATGTTGATAACCCAGCAGCAAGATTTTGCATATTTAAAAATGAAGAAGGTTAATTTATTTCCCATTCACTTGTCCTGGAGGCATAACAAAAATGTGTTGACTCATCCACTTGACTCACCAACACTATTAAACACACAAAATTAGATACAGATTAAGATAAAGCTGTTATAATTAAAAATGGGATTTAACTCAGCCTCTATTTCTGTGCAGATCTTGTTTCTTAATTGATGTTTTGATTGCAGTGAAGATCTTGAGAAACAAATGTCTCTGTGGCTGCAAAAGTTATTGTAGTTGATCTGCCCCAAGGGTAGATTTCTCAAGTGAACTTGAAGGTGGAATAGGTTACAGGAGTTCATCTTTCTTTCTATTTCAAGTGTTTGGGGATCACTTCTTTGACTATTTAGATGAAAGTAACTGTCTGATGTCTTTACCTGCAGGACTCTCTCTCTGATCAAATTCTCTTGAATACTAGTTTGAATTCTGCTGTTATCCTTTTAGCAAGTAGCAACAATCGTCAACTTATTATGTTGACCTTGCATTACATTATGTTATTGTTCAAATAAGGCACTGCAATATCTCAATAAGCAGAAATTGCTGAAAAACTCAGCAGGTCTGACAACATCTCTGGAGACAAAGGCGAGGTAACATTTTGGAAGTTCTGAAGAAGGATCACTGGACCCGAAACATTAACTCTGCTTTGACTCCAAAAAGAATTTCTGTGTTTCTTTTTGATTTCCAGCATCTGCTGTTCTTTGTTCTTTTTTTTTGTTTCAGTAAGCAGTCTAAATGTGACTTCTCACTGCCTGTAGTTTCAGTCTGCCAAAAGCCTTTGTGCTTGAATGGCAAATCAACATATTACAAAGGAAGTGTGAAATAAATTTAGTTTACCCCCCATAACAACCACTCTATTACTTTCACTCTTCTCTTGAATCATCCTCACAATCGTTTCTTCTACGTTTCTAGGACTATTAGGAGGCCTGTAAAAGACTCCTAACAGGGTGAGCTCACCTTTCCTATTCCTAACCTCAGCCCAAACTACCTCAGATGGCGAGTCTTCATCCATCATCCTTTCCACAGCTGTAATACTATCTTTGACAAGCAATGCCACACCTCCCCCTCTTTTACCCCCACCTCTGACCCGAGTAAAACATTTAAACCCTGAAACCTGCAAAGCCAATCCTGTCCCTGTTCTACCCATGTCTCCGTAATAGCCACAACATCGAAATCCCAGGTACCAACCCTATAAATTCTGTGTGTTACGATCGAGCCCTCCACTACTGCCTGATGAAGGAGCGGTGCTCCGAAAGCTAGTGTGCTTCCAATTAAACCTGTTGGACTATAACCTGGTGTTGTGTGATTTTTAACTTTGTACTCCCCAGTCCAACACCGGCATCTCCAAATCTGTGATAATGAGGTCTACTTCTTCACAATTCCCAGGGTATGAATTTTTGACTATTTTATTTATTTTATTGGTGGCTTTTTTAAGGCCTATGCCTTTGGAACAATTTGAATGGAATTTTATTTATAAATTTCTAGAAGTAGAGAGCCTGGCAGGTTTGAGAACATGGTGTCACAGTCCAGGGCTGCTGGTAAATCATTTAAGAATGAAATGAGAAGAGATGTCTTCACCCAGAGAGTCCTTGGAACTCTCTCCCACCGAATGCAGTCAAGACCCAAAGCATCGTATGACTTCAAGAAGTAGTTTGATGTAGCACTTGGTGCTAAAGGGACGAGAGGCTATTGAGTTTTGTTTGACCATGTGTGCAGCTGATTGGGCCTTGTACCTGAGACGAGACAGTCACAATCACAAACCTGAACCCCAGTGAAATGGAAAAGCTCATTCTCAGTACAGGCACAGTGTGTGTAATAGTCTTCCACTTCAGAAGGAAGCAGCTGTCAGTCTCAGTACTTAAAGATGTCATTACCAGCCACTTCCTCATCCTGTTTAATTGCCATTCAGCTCTCTCTTACTTTTACTCGAAAGAGCCAATGGGTAAAGGAAACCCATGCACCCATTTATGTGAAAATAGCTGTTACTGACATGCTAACATCCTTAATTTGGCAATCTCTTTCACTTCGTGAGCTTTCTCACAGAGTTGTACATGTAAAACGATGGCTTAAAGTGTAATTATGGTATAATTATTTGGAAATGTCACATGACTGAGAGAGCTGCAGAACGATCTCAGAGGAGACATGTGGAGCTGGTTTCGATCCATGTCTGTTTGTAGCGTTAATCTATCAGTAAAGGCTGTGTTGAAACATACCGAGACTACCGCAGAATCATTAACGATACTAGATGAGCTCCCATCATGCTGCTCTGAAAAATAAGTATGGGACAGCAAAATAGCAATAGATGCAACCAAATTGTAGCAACAAAGATCCAATTTTGCTTCAGGTAAGCATGTCCCTTCAGTAGAGTTATGTGTTTGATATTCTTCTACAAAGGTGTTAACACCTGCTTGAATAGCTATTGGAGTAACAGCTGGAATTGTCATCCAACAGGATAGTCAGTCAACCAACTTGAGCCCAGACAATATCAATGTCTGTGATGCGTTGTAATATATTTAGTTGTATTGTCGAGTTGTAGAGTCATTAAGTGCGGAAACAGGCCTGTTGGTCCAACCAGTCCACGCTGGCCATAATCCCAAATTAAACTAGTCCCACCTGTCTGCGCTAGGCACATATCCCTCCAATCATTTCTTATTCATGTACTTACCCTAATTTCTTTTAAACATTGTATCTGTACCCACATTCATCACTTCCTCTGGATGTTCATTCTACACACAAATCATTCTCTGTGTAAAAAAATTACCTTGCATTTCTTTTTTAAACCTTTCTCCTCTCACCTTAAAAGTCTTGACATCTCCCATCCTAGGAAAAGACAACCACCATTCATCTTATTTTTACATCTCAAGATTTTATAAACTTCTACAACATCATACCTCAGCCTCCTATGCTCCAGTGAATGAAGTCCCAGCCTATCCAGCCTCTCCTTATAACTCAAACCCTCCATTCCTGGCAACATCTTGGTCATCTTTTTCTGAACCCTCTCTAGTGTAATGATATCCTTCCTGTAACAGGGCAACTGGAACTGCACACAGTATTCCAGAACAGGCCTCACCAACATCCTGTACAACCTCAACATGATGTCCTAGCTCCTAAACTCAAAGGTCTGAGCAATGAAGGCGAGCGTGCTAAACACCTTCTTAACCACCCTGTCTACATGTGACACAAACTTCAAAGAATTATGTACCTGAACCCCGAGGTCTCTCTGTTCTATAACACTATCCAAGGCCCTACTTCTAATTGTACAAGTTCTGCCCATGTTTGTTTTACTGAGATACAATGCTTCACATTTATTCAAATTAAACTCCATCTGCCACTCCTCAATTCATTGACCCAATTGATCAAGATCTCTTTGTAATCTTACATAACGTTACTCACAGTCCGCTATACCATCAATTTTGGTGTCATCCACAAAATTACCAACCATGCTCACATGTTCTCATCTAAGTCATGTATATAAATGATAAATAAAAGTGGACCCAGGACCAATCCCTGTGGAGCACCACCGGTTACAGGTCTCCAGTCCAAAAAAACAATCCTCCACCACCGCCCTCTGACTCCTACAGTGAGGCCAATTTTGTATCCAATTGGCAAGTTCACCTGAATCCCACGTAAACAAATCTTCTGATAATTGTCCTTAATAAAAACTCCATAGTCATGTAATGAGAATTAATATAAGATTAAAACCCAAAGAACACAACACCCAAAGTATGCAGAACTAAAGGAAAGGTTGCAGTGATGGAAAACAACAGAAAAAAAATCACAGGATGTCCAATCCTGAAGTGAAATCAGGGAACAGTGCGAGGTTAGGCTGATACTTTGTGGAAGGAGCCAAGTGGAACAGAGGACTATTAAAGACTATTAAAAGTCCACCAACCAATGTTTTAGACACGGAGGGAACAAAACACATGAGAGAGATCACTGACCAGCAGGAAAAGCTCAATGCTATGGTTCTGGTGATTTCAAGAAATGCTGCAGTTTCCAAACTGCCTGTACTGAAAGTAAACTACTTTAAACCACATTTAAAACCCAATCAGATCCAACAAGTAGGAAAGTCCCAATCACAGCAGGTAAACATCCAGTGAGAGACCAATGACCCAGGTGGCAACTATTCATCAGTAAATGTTGACGTAGAGGGATGTTCCAGAGTGTTAAAGTTAGACACCAGCACAGATGTCATTATTCTTCTGATCAGTTCAAATCGTTAAAACAGGTTAAGTTAAACCTTCTTCCATCAAACAGTAACTGGGAGGAAACAAAAACAGAAATTGCTGGAAAAGCTCAGCATGTCTGGCAGCATCTATGCAGAGAAGTCAGAGCTCAGGAGTTGAGAGGAATGAGCTGAAATGTCCAATCACGGTGAAATTAACAAAGGCAGCGGAATAACTGAACTGGTATATACCTTGCAGAATGCAGAAACCTCCCTCCTCACCAGGTCAGCAAACTCCAGATTAAACATGATCCTGAAAGGAGACCAAAATTGTGCAAGAAGGTAACCTAAAGGACTGGAAAAGCTACCAAATGCATCTCCCTGTATCAAAGAGAGAAAGCACATACACTAATGGATATCATGGAGGCAGAAGTTACAAACATACATAACGTTGGGTAATTCGAGTAATCACAGCACCTACTAATGGTTTCAGGTGGAGTTACTGATCCAAAACCAAATGGAAATATCAGAACCTGGACAGGTCTGACATCACTGAACAGTGAGCAATCCATCTGATGCCAGCAGTTGATTATGGAATCATAGAATAGAATCCTTACAGCGGGGAAGCAGACCACTCAGCCCATCAAGTCCACATTGATCCTCCAAACAGCATCCCATTCAGATCCGTTCAACCAAACCCTCCACTTCCCATGGCCATCCCACCCTAACCTGCATATCTTTGGACTGTGGGAGAAAACCAGAGCACCCAGAGGAAACTCACACAGACACAGGGAGAATGTGCAAACCCCACACAGACAGTCGCCTGAGAATAGAATTGAACCTGGGTTCCCTAATGCTGTGAGGCAGTGGTGCTAACCACAGAGCCACATGGCCACCCCAAAGGGGCAAAGAACATAGAATGACACAGCCCAAGATATTGTGCTGAACATGACACCAAATGAAACTGATCCCTTCTGCCTACTTTTCGTTAATATCCCTCCATTTATTGCATATTCACGAGCTTATCTAGAAGTCCCTTAAACGTCCCTATTGTATCTGGCTCTACCACCACCCCCTGGCAGTGTTTTCCAGAGTCCTACCCCTCTCTGTGTAAAAGACGTGCCCCTCATGTCTCCTTAAGTGCATGTCCTCTAGTTTTAGACATTTCAACTCTCGGAAAAAGATTCTGACTATTAACCCTATCTATGCATCTCATAACTTTAAACTTCTATCAACTCTCCCCTCAGCCTCCCCTGCTCCAGAGAAAACAAGCTGAGTTTTTCTAGCCTCTCCTTCTAGCTCATACCCTCTAATCCAGGCAGCATCCTGGTAAATCTCTTCTGCACCCTCGCCAAAGCCTCCATATCATTCCTGTAATGTGGTGACCAGAATTGAATGCAGTACTCTCAGTGTGGCCTAACCAATGTCTTGTAAATCTGCAACATGATGTCCTAACTCTTGTACTCAATTCTCTGACCAGTAAAGGCAAGCATGCCCATACACCTTCTTTACCAGCCTATCTACGTGCGTGGCCACTTTCAGGGTTTTGTAGACCTCTATAAGGTCACCCATCAGCCTTCTATACTCCAAGGAAAAAAGTTCCAACCTCTCCTTATAACTCTCACCCTCCAGTTCCAACAACATCCTTGTAAATCTTTCCATTCTAATTGAATAATACCCTTCCTATAAACGTGAGACCAGAACTGTATACAGCCCTCCAAAAGTGGTCTTGCCAATATCCTGTACACCTGCAAAATGATGTCCTAACTCTTGTACTCAATTCTCTGACCAGTAAAGGCAAGCATGCCCATACACCTTCTTTACCAGCCTATCTACGTGCGTGGCCACTTTCAGGGAGCTATGGACATGAACCCCAAGATCCCTCTGTATATCAATGCTGTTCAGGGTCCTGCCATTGACTGTATACTTTTCCTTAACGTTTGATCTCCCGAAGTGCAGCACCTCACACTCTATCTATGCCTGTCGTCATCTAGTACACTCTTTCAAGACATCTCTCATTCTTCTTCACTCCAAAAGGAAAAGCCCTAACTCTCTCAACCTTTCTTCATAAGACATGACCCAGGCAGCATCCTGGTAAATCTTCTGAGCACCCTCTCGAAAGCTTCCACATCCTTCCTATTATGAGAACTGAACACAATATTCCAAGTGTAGTCTAACCAGGGCTCTGAGCTGCAACATAAACTCACAATGCTTAAACTCAATCTCCCGCTAATGAAAGCCAATACACCGTATGCCTTTTTAACAGCCCTATCAACTTGGGTGGCAACTTTGAGGGATCTATGGACATGGACCCCAAGATCCTGCTGTTCCTTCACACTGCCAAGAATCCTACCTTTAACCCAGTATTCTGTATTCAAATTTGACCTTCTAAAATGAATCACTTCACACTTTTCCAGGTTGAACTCCACCTTTCTATAATCTACCTGTATATTTGTTTCTTGTTGTCTCGGTGACTATTAGGGGGTCTATAGTATAATCCCATCAGAGTGACTGCACCCATCTTCTTTTTGGGCTGTGCCAATGTTGCCTCACTGGGTGAGCCCTCCAGTATGCCCTCTCTGAGTGCAGATGTGGCATTCTCTCTGATGAATAATGCAACTCCTCCACATCTTTTACCTTCCTCTCTATCTCCTCTAAAACTCAAAACCCTGGAACATGGAGCAGCCAGTCCTGTCCCTCTCTCAACCAAATCTCTGTAATGGCCATAACATCATAGTCCCATGTACTGACCCAGGCTCTCAGTTCATCAGCCTTATCCCTAATACTCCTTGTGTTGCAATGAACACATTTCAGCCTATTAGTACCACCATGTTCATTTACCTGTCACTACCTGTTCCTTCATTTCGGAGTTACTCATCCCAACATGTGCCTTCCCCTCAACCGCTCCAGTTGCTGATCCACTGCTCTGGTTCCTAGCCCCCTGCCCCTCTAGTTTAAGCCCTCCCGAGTAGCACTAGTGAACCTCCCTGTGAGGATATTGGTTCCTCTCCCGTTTGGGTACAACCCATCCCTCTTGTACAGGTCACCCCTGCCCCAGAAGAGGTCCCAATGAGCCAAGAACCTGAGACCCTGCCCCTGCACATTGTAGGAGACAGGTATAACTCTAAAGGTCTCTGCTGACTGCACCTGCGAGATGTGCACCCAACTCCAGCTCCAGCTCCTCACAGATTGCGTTAGGGAACTGGAACTGGAAATGGAGCTGTAACTGGATGAACTTTGGATCATTTGGGAGGTGGAGGGGGTTATTGAGAGGAGTTACAGGGAGGTAGGTATGCCTAAGCTACAGGATAAGGGTAGCTGGGTGACTGTCAGGAGAGGGAAAGGGAACAGACAGACAGTGTAGGGATGCCCTGTGGCCATTCCCCTCAATAATAAGTATACCACTTTGGATACTGTTGGAGGGTGTGGGATACCTCAGCAGCCAGATCTCTGGCACTGAGCCAGGCTCTGAGATTCAGAAGGGAAGGGGGGAGAATAGGAGAGTGATAGTGATAGGAGATTCAATGGTGAGAGGGACAGACAGGAGATTCTGTGGGCGCGATCGAGACTCCCGGATTGTGTGTTGTCCCCTGGGTACTGGGGTCAGGGATGTCTCGGATCACATCTACAGGATTCTTTAGGGGGAAGGAGAGCAGCCAGAAGTTGTGGTACACTTTGGTACCAATGAGATAAGTAGGGAAACGTGCTAGTGAGGCTAGGAACAGAGAGCGAGAGCAGATGAACATGTGGCTGCAGGGACAGTGTAGGAGGGAAGGCTTCAGATATGTGCACCATTGGGATACCTTCCAGGGAAAGTGGGACCTGTGCAAAAAGGACAGCGTGTATCTGAACTGGAGGGGCATCAATATCCTGAGCAAGAGGTTTCCTAGAGCTCCTCAGGAGGGTTTAAACTAGATTGGGAGGGGGAATGGGAATCTATGGATCAGAGGATGGGATAGCTGGTGAACAGGCAAATACAGCATGCCGAGAATCTGTGAGGAGGGAGAGACACTTGATTGGGCAAAGTTGCAGTCAGTGTGATGGGTTGAAGTGCGTCTATTTTAACACATGACTTGGATGTGCTGCTTAGAAGGGTGATGAACATAGGGCATGGATCATACTTGGAGCTACAAGGTTGTGGCCATTACGGAGACTTGGATATCACAGGGGCAGGAATGGTTGTTGAATGGTCCACAATTTAGATGTTTCAAAAGGAATAGGGAGGGAGGTAAATGAGGTGGGGGAGTGACATTGCTAATCAGGGATAGTATCAAAGCTGCAGAAAGGGAGGTCATCGAGGAGGGTTTCTCAACTGAGTCAGTATGGGTGGAAGTCAGAAACAGGAAAGGAACAGTCACATTATTGGGAGTTTTCTACTGGTTCCCCCCACCCCTCCCCCCCAATAGCAACAGAGACACGGAGAGCAGATTGGGTGGCAGATTTTGGAAAGATGCAAAAGTAAAAGGGTTGTTGTCATGGGTGACTTCAACTTTCCTAATATTGACTGGAACCTCCTCTTATGGACTCGGCCAGAACACTCAAAACATTCCTGAGCAGGCAACCCAGACCATAACTTGGCAATTTGTTTCAGTAAGTGTACAGTGACAAATACCCGGAGTAAGCTAGCTAGGTTGACTACCAGGTTTTAAAGCAGACAGAACTTTATTCACAAAATTACACAATGAAGCACAAAGAACAGAATAAAGAATCCCTACAGAACGCAGTCTATCCAAACTAGACGTAATTGTGCGGTTCTGAACATACACAGCTGTTCCAATAAGCAAACCCCCTTAAAACACAGTTTTAAAAAAGGAACACATGCTTACAGTTTGAAGTTAGAAGGGGAGAGAGAGAGAGACAGCCTGTTCACACAGTCCACTGCTGAACTCCCAGCTAGTTCTGGACTGACCTGCTCAGCTAGAGAGCTAACCACTCCTCTTTCTTTATACAGGTCACTTCTAAAACATGACCACTTTGGCTTGAAGTCTCTACTGTTGACACATAACCAAAAAGGCCTCTCAATACCCTTTAATCTCTGTCCCAAACCAGTCTAATCGGAGTCGAGAGTGGTTTAAAACTCCTCTGAAAAAAATGAAGGACACAGAATCCTTGAGAAAAGGAACAGCTTTTAGAAAAAAGGACCAGCTTTGTGACACCTCCCCCTTTAAAAAAAACTACCATCAATACCAAAAGATGGCTTCATTTTTAAAACCCTTCAAAAACAAGCTGTATATGTACACATACACTAAATTAACTGTACACATGCAAACGTGCATAACTACATGTGAATTCAGGCCATGGCACACCCACCACTAAAGGCCTCTGTATCTCATTCGAGTCTCGCTAACACGTTGGCAATCCGGTTTCCGTGACCTGCCCCCATACAATTGTCACACTGAACAGCTGCAACAACAAACTCCATCCAAACACTCTGGCATTTTTGTCCTTCAACCTTCCCACAAATATCAGTGATCAGTGTATACGATTGTCTCAGATGCATTGCTGGGAATATAAACACTGCATTGTTGTAACGTCAACACTAAGCTTAAAGTCTCTTTCTCCACCATTGAATATTCCTGTTGATGAGCGTTCAGCTTCCTGGGAAAGTACCCGATGGGTCTTTCCATTCCTTTGTCATCCTCCTGCAGGAGCACCGCACCAACACCCACATCACTGGCATTGATCGTCATCTTGAAAAGCTTTGTGTAATCTGGTGTGGCTAATACTGGGGCAGTGGTTAACACTGTTCTTAGGCTGTCAAATGTCTTTTAACAGTCTGCTGTCCACTGAGACGTCTTGCCATTTTTTATCAATTCGGTGAGTGGAGCAGTCACACGGCTGAAGTTCGGCACAAACTTTCAGTAAAATCCACTCATTCCCAGGAACGTGGTGCTGCTTTTATCGTCGACAGTGTGGGAAATTCCCCAATTACTTTTGTTGTCCCATCTCTTGGGACCATTTGTCCCTGTCCAATAGCATGGCCAAGAAGGTGACTTGAGCTTTGACAAATTCCCTTTTAGCCGGGTTTGCCACCAAGCCTGCCTTCCGAAGTCGATCGAACAAGTCTGATAAATGCTGTAAATGTTCCTTCCATGAGTGACTAAAAATCACCAGGTCATCAATGTATACCACACAGATGGGTAATCCGGCAATGACCTTATTGGGTCAGCTTTTGAAATGGGGCTGAAATGTTTTTCATACCAAATGGCATGACTTTGACCTGATATAGTCCATTTGGCATTATGAAAGCAGAAATTGCCTTTGCTCTCTCTAACAGAGGTATTTGCCAATAGCCTCTGAGCAAGTACAACTTAGAAATGTAAGTTGTTTGTCCCACTTTTTCGACACAGACCTCCATCTGGGGAATTGGATATGCATCGGTCTTTGTAATGGCGTTGACTTTGTGATCGTCCACACATACCCATTGGACACCATCTGGCTTTGGCACCATGACTATGTGTGAGCTCCAGTCACTGTAACTCACTTGGAGTAAGCCATCTTGGAGAATGCGCTCTGTCTCCTTCTGAACCTGGGCCAACTTTAGAGGGTTATGTTTATAAGGATGTTGCTTAATCAGAGCAGCATCGCCTATCTCTACATCATGCACAATTAGGTTAGTACTTCCCAGTATATTTCCGCATATCTCCCCATGTGATAGCAATAACTGTTTCAGGTCATTTTGATTTTCCTGTGGAAGGTAACTCAATAATTTATCCCAATTTTTGACAACTTCCTAATGGCCCAATTTAATTTGAGGAATATCCGACTCAGAATCCTCTGAACGTGGTTCTTCCTTCTGTGCTGTAATCAGTAACACCTTCTCCTCTTGCTTTCCTTCCCCATCAAAATACCTTCTGAGCAGATTCACATCACACACTCTGTGAGATTTCTTCCTGTCTGGAGTCCTTCTCAAGTAGTTCACCTCACTCAATTTCCTCTTGATTTGATATGGTCCACTAAACCTGGCTTTTAAAGGCTCAGCCGTCACTGGAAGTAACACCAATACCTTATCCCCAATTGTAAAATTGTGTATTTGTAATTTATTACCCTCTTCCTGTTTCATTGTATGCTGTGATAACTTTTAAATGCTGTCTAGCCAACTCTCCAGCTCTATTTAGTCCTTCTCTAAAATGTGACACACCATCCAAATAGGTGATGTCTGAATTCGGACTTATTAATTTCTCCTTAATCAATTTTAACGGTCCTCTTACTTCATGCCCCAAACCCTCCAACCCCAGGGCATC
>NC_057713.1:136807877-136809521 GCF_004010195.1 Chiloscyllium plagiosum
CCTTACCTCAGTTCCAACCTTCCAGCTCAGCACCAACCTCATGACCTGTCCCAACTGTCCATTTTCCTTCCCACCTATCCACTCCACCCTCCTCTCCGACCTATCACCTTCCTCCCACCCCCATCCACCTACTGCCCTCTCAGCTACATTCTCTCCAGCCCCATTTATCTCTCCACCCGGAGGCTCCCTGCCTCATTCCTGATGAAGTGCTCCTGCCTGAAACATCGATGTTCCTGCTCCTCGGATGCTGCCTGACCTGCTGTGCTTTTCCAGCAGCATTCTAATCTTGTCTCTGATCTGGCATTCTGGGTAATCCAAGGTGGAGGACGGGAAAGATTTCTGGTTGTAACAGCTGCTCCTTTATTGAGGCGATTTCCTCAAATTCCAGGAGCAGCATTCCTGTTTTATACGCTGTTGCATTGTTCTGGAACTTTGGAGAAAAAAAGTCAAGTCAACAGCAGCTTGAAAAGGGAGAAGAGCAGACTAAGGAAGCACATCGTGATTTCAGTGCGGGAGAGAGAGAGAAAGAAACTGACACAGCAGTGAACCTGCACAGTTACTGCCGTTGCTGTTTGAATTCATGCATCACTGGACATTGGAATGCGTCTGGGAAAATTAACAGTGAATTTCACAACTGATCTTGGGGGGATCTGTTTGGGAAAGGGCACAGCACAGAAACAGATAAGTGGATTTTAAGCGCGGCCGTAAAATAAGTCTGCAGTGGTGAGTACAGTGGGCTCTTTCTTGATTATATGTTTTATTGAGCTATGGTTCTTGATTAAACTTAAAATATAAGCCAAAAAATATTAATTGAACCTGGAGCAGTGTTGTGTAGAGGAATAAGACAGGGCTATGTTCTTGGTCTGTAGATTGAAAGAAGCAAAAATGGCCTTTAGTAGAGTGATATGCTCTTCTTGTCTGATGTGGGAGTTTAGGGAGAGTTTATAGGTTATTGAGGATTATACTGAGCAATAAATGCCATTGGTTGCGCATCCTATCAGATCGAATGGATCGGTTGGAGAGACAGTTAGAGACAATGAGGAATTTACAAGAACAATGGGATGTGATGGATGGCAGTTATAGGAAAGGGGGGAAAGTCTCAGATACAGTCACATAGATCGGTTAACTCCAGGAAAGGTGAGAGAGGTAGGCACTTAGGGCAGGAGTCTTTTGTGGATACACCCATTTCAAACAGGTATGCTGTTTTGGAAAATGTAGGGGGTGATGGATTCTCAGGGGAACGTAGCATGAACAGCCAAGTTTCTGGTATTGAGACTGGTTCTAATGCAATGAGGGGTACGTCAGGTTCCAAACAATCGATTGTATTTGGGGATTCTCTAGTCCGAGGTACAGACAGACGTTTCTGTGGCCAGCAGTGAAAAAGCAGGAAAATGTGTTGCTTCCCTGGTGCCAGGATCAAGGATGTCTCAGAGAGGGTGCAGAATGTTCTCACGGGGGAGAGGGGCCAGCAAGAGGTCATTGTCCACATTGGAACGAACGACATAGGAAGGGAAAAGGTTGCAATTCTGAAGGGAGACTACAGAGAGTTAGGCAGGAATTTAAAAAAGAGGTCCTCGAGAGTAATATCTGGATTACTCCCAGTGCTACGAACTAGTGAGGGCAGGAATACGAGGATAGAGCAGA
>NC_057713.1:136810021-136831478 GCF_004010195.1 Chiloscyllium plagiosum
TAGCAAGGTGTTTGATAAGGTTCCCCATGGTAGTAGGTTCAGAATGTAAGGAAGCAATCTGGTTGTCTGGATACAGAATTGGCTGGCCCATTGAAGACAGAGAGTGGTAGTAGATGGAAAGTATTCAGCCTAGAGCTCGGTGACCAGTGGTGTTCCACAGGGATCGGTTCCGGGATCTCTGTTGTTTGTGATTTTTATAAATGACTTGGATGAGGAAGTGGAAGGGTGGGTTAGTAAGTTTGCCGATGACACGAGGGTTGGGGAAGTGATGGATAGTGTGGAGGGCTGTTGTAGGTTACAACGGGACATTGACAGGATACAGAGCTGGGCTGAGAAGTGGCAGATGGAATTCAACCTGGATAAATGTGTGAAGTGATTCATTTTGAAAGGTTGAATTTGAATGCAGGTTTCAGGGTTAAAGGCAGGATTCTTCGCAGTGCGGAGGAACAGAGGGATCTTGGGGTCCACATCCATAAATTTTTCAAAGTTGTCACCCAAGTTGATCAGGTTGTTAAAATGGCATTCGATGTGTCGGCTTTCATTAGCGGGGGATTGAGTTTAAGAGGTGGGAGGTTATGCTGTAGCTCTATAGAGCCCTGGTTAGACCACACTTGGAATATTATGTTCAATTCAGGTCACCTCATTATAGGAAGAATGTGGAAGTGTTAGAGAGGGTGCAGAGGAGATTTACCAGGTTGCTGCCTAGACTGGAGGGCATGTCTTATGAAGAAAGGTTGAGGGAGCTAGAACTTTTCTAGGAGTGAAAAAGGATGAGAGGTGACTTGATAGAGGTGTACATGATGATGAGAGGCATAGATAGTGTGGATAGCCAGAGATGTTTTCCCAGGGTGGAAACGGCTATCATGAGGGGGCATAATTTTAAGGTGATTGGAGGAAGGTTTCGGGGAGATGTCAGAGGTAGGTTCTTTACACAGAGAGTGGTGGGTGTGTGGAATGCACTGCCAGCAGTGGGAGTAGAGTCAGATGCATTAGGGACATCTAAGCGACTCTTGGATAGGCACATGGATGATAGTACAATGTAGCGTATGTTGGTTAGTCTGATCTTAGAGTAGGATAAAAGGTCAGAACATCGAGGGCTGAAGGGCCTGTACTGTGCTGTACTGTTCTGAATTTTATGTTCTAAAAGGCAGGTGTGAATTGCATAGTCTATGATCACGTTTGCATAATAAAAGCCTGAGAAATTAAAGTTGATACTCAGAAAATGAACGTGTTCAAGGAATTTCCTCAACTCAAGAATGTAATAGAGTCACAAAGATTTCTAAAAACGGTAATCAAGTTTGAAAATTCAGTCCTTTCCCAGAATTCCCTACCTAATGGCATTGTGGGTCTACCTATAGCATGTCAACTGCAGCTTCTCAAGGGGCAACTAGGGATGGGTAATTATAGCTGACTAGTAAGTGACACCCACATCCCCTGGGTGAATAAAAAAAATGTCAGTAATCAATGAGTTGTTGAGACAAGGCCAACAATGAAGATGGAATGTTTATCAAAGAAATTCTTCAGGGGTAGTAGCACATTGCCAACAGTAACAGCGACTGATGAATCATTCTCAGGACTAGTTGCAGTATTGTTTTAAGTAGGTGAAAGTGAGGACTGCAGATGCTGAAGATTAGAGTCAAGGTTAGAGTGGTGCTGGAAAAGCACAGCAGGTCAGGCAGCATCCTTCCTGATGAAGGGCTTTCGCCCGAAACGTCAATTTTCCTGCTCCTCAGATGCTGCCTGACCTGCTGTGCTTTTCCAGCACCACTCTAATCTTGGCAGTATTGTTTCAAGTCCAGGAATATAGTAAAGGAAGCCAAGTCAAAGTCTCCAACATAAACCAAGGAAAGTTACGCCATAATTGAAAAAGAGGACCAAGCAACAATGTGGGTGTGGGAGAAAGTTTCAGATTCTGTCATGGAGGTAAGGTTTATGAAAGATCTAATCTTGCATTCAACACTTCAGACTGCGTATGTGTTGGGAAAATGTCAAATAACTGCAGGTGTATTGTCTGGATATTGGTTGAAGAGGCTAAGAAACACGATTTGTTATTGCCAGTAGAGCTAGCAGTACCTTACTCCCTCAGTACCTTACTCCCTCAGTACCTTACTCCCTCAGTATCTTACTCCCTCAGTAACTTACTCCCTCAGTATCTTACTCCCTCAGTAACTTACTCCCTCAGTGATAAGAAATGTACGGGCATCAGAATGACAGGAAATCAGCGAAGCTGAAAGCAGAAATGAAGAATGTTGGTTGATTAGAACATATTACCAGGAAGAATTGTCAGTGTACATCACTAGTTACTGTAGATCACTAGCCAATGAAAACATCTGTTGATTAAAAATGAATTGTTAAAGAAAGATGGTAATCTCAAAAGCACACAGAAGTGATGCTTTTCAAAGTTTGGATCAAGATCATCTGGGAATATCAAAATGATGAACAGGAGCCCAGCAGTTTAGTGGCTGGGAATTGTTCATTTGTTTGAAGAAATGATCAATCATTGCAGAGCTTCCTCAATCAACAGTCCGACACAGAGAGAACCTTTATTGACATCACCTTTTCCACCAAGGCCTGGCAAAAGGCCAGGAATGAGCTTACTTGAGTTTGGAGGGAATGTGAGCATATTATTGATGATTACTGGATTGACCACGCTGAATGACTCTATAATTCTATGACTAAGACATATCATTCACACAGTGATGTAAATAAGTAAATTTATTGAGTTGACAATATTCCTGACATGGTAGTATCTAATAATGGACTGTAGTTCATAGATGCTGAAAGTGTGGTGCTGGAAAAGTGCAGCAGGTCAGGATTCCTGAAGAAGGGCTCATGCCCGAAATGTTGATTCTCCTGCTCCTTGGATGCTGCCTGACCTGCTGCGCTTTTCCAGCAATACATTTTGAGCTCTGATCTCCAACATCTGCAGTCCTCACTTTCTTCAACAACTGGGAATATTATCGTTCAAGTACTTTAGATGGGTCAGTTTTTGTCCAATTTGTGCAGGAGGGTTTCCTGACACTGTATGTAGACAGGCCAACAAGGGGCAAGGCCACTTTGGATTTGGTACTGGGTAATGAACACAGACAGGTGTTAGACTTGGAGGTAGGTGAGCACTTTGGAGATAGTGGCCGCAATTCGGTTATGTTTACTTTAGTAATGGAAAGGCATAGGTATACACCAGAAGGCAAGAATTATAGCTGGGGGAAGGGCAATTATGATGCGATTAGGCAAGATTCAGGATGCACAGGATGGGGAAGGAAACTGCAGGGGCTGGGCATAATTGAAATGTGGAGCTTATTCAAGGAACAGCTACTGCGGGTCCTTGATAAGGAGGTACCTGTTGGGTAGGGAGGACGTTGTCAAGCGAGGGAGTCATGGTTTACAAAAGAGGTTGAATCTATCGTCAGCAGGAAGAAGAAACATGCTTATATAAAGATGAGATGTGAAGGCTCAGTTAGGGCGCTTGAGAGTTACAGGTTAGCCAGGAAAGACCTAAAGAGAGAGCTAAGAAGAGTCAGGAGGGAACCTTAGAAGTCACTGACAGATAGGTTCAAGGAAACCCCTAAAGTCGAGAGTGTGGTGCTGGAAAAGCACAGCAGGTCAGGCAGCATCCGAGGAGCAGGAAAATCAACGTTTCGGGCATGAGCCCTTCTTCAGGAATGACCTACAGGTATGTCAGAGTTAAAAGAATGACTAGACTGAGATTAGAGCCAGTCAGCAAATATAGTGGGCAGTTGTGTGTGGAGTCCAAGGAGATAGGAGAGGCGCTAAATGAACATTCTTCGTCAGTATTCACACTTGAAAAAGACAATGTTGTCGAGGAGAATACTGAGATACAGACTACTAGACTAGATGGGATTGAGGTTCATAAGAAAGAGGTGTTAGCAAATCTGGAAAGTGTGAAATTAGATAAATCCCCTGGGCTGGATGGGACTTATTCTATGATGATCTGGGAAGCTAAGGAGGAGATTGCAGAGCCTTTGGCTTTGATCTTTATGTTGTCATTTTCTATAGGAATAGTGCCAGAAGACTGGAGGATAGCAAATGTTGTCCCCTTGTTTAAGAAGGGGAGTAGACATAACCCTGGTAATTATGGAATAGCAAGCCTTACTTTGGTTGTGGGTAAAGTGTTGGAAAATATTATAAGAGATAAGATTTATTATCATCTAGAGAGGAATAGGTTGATTCGGGATAGTCAGCACAGTTTTGTGAAGGGTAGGTCATGCCTCACAAACCTTATTGAGTTCTTTGAGAAGGTGACTAAACAGGTAGATGAGGGTAAAGCGGTTGATGTGGTGTATATGGATTTCAGCAAGGTGTTTGATAAGGTTCCCCATGACAGGCTATTGCACAAAATACAGAGGTATGGGAATGAGGGTGATTTAGTGGTTTGGATAAGAAATTGGCTAGCTGAAAGAAAACAGAGGGTGGTGGTTGATGGGAAATGTTCATCCTGAGGTTCAGTTGCTAGTGGTGTACCGCAAGGATTTGTTTTGGGACCACTGCTGTTTCTCATTTTTGTAAGTGACTTGGATGAGGGCGTGCAAGAATGGGTTAGTAAATTTGCAGATGACACTAAGGTCGGTGGAGTTGTGGATAGTGCGGAAGGATGTTGCAGATTACAGAGGGACATAGATAAGCTGCACAGCTGGGCTGAGAGGTGGCAAATGGAGTTTAATGCTGACAAGTGTGAGATGATTCACTTTGGAAGGAGTAACAGGAATAAAGAGTGCTGGGCTAATGGGAAGATTCTTGGTAGTATAGATGAGCAGAGAGATCTCAGAGTCCATGTGCATAGATCCCTGAAAGTTACCACCCAGATTGATAGGGTTGTTAAGAAGGGGTATGGTGTGTTAGCGTTTATTGGGAGAGGGATTGAGTTTCAGAGCCATGGGGTCATGCTGCAGCCAGCTGACTATCCACTGGTCCTTGTAAGGATTGAATTATGTTCAGTTCTTGATTAGTTTTATTAACAGAAAGATAATGCAAACCTGTCCACGAAAGGTAAAGTTAAGGCAGTAATTTACCGAACAATGTAATATACTTCCAGCACCGTAGCCAGACACTGAGCACCATCCCTTCTTTATAACTTTGGTGTTCATACATTGTTACCAGATTTCTTGCTTTGTTCTTTCCCTGCCTCACTGAACTGTAAACACTCTAACTGTTGGATTCTTGTCTAATCACTGATTGTTCAAGGGAATAGCATTTACCTGTGGAATGCATCATCTACGTTGCTTGATGATTGCGTCACACATGCAATTCCACTCTCTCGCAACTCAAAATGGGTACAAGTCCATTTTATTATCAAAATTCAGGCAAAGATAGAATGTCATCCTTGTGTCCTGCTATTCTGCATTCTCTGACCGTTTTGGATTATTATGTGTCAAATTAACACGTGTCAAAATAACATTTAGACACTCAGATTAATTACAGGATATTAATAGTACCCTTGTATTGAGTGAATAGTATCATAGATAATTCGAAGTTCGTGCTAACTTTATCCAATTGAAATCTTATGCAATGAGATGTGGCATGGTACAAAGATGTGAATCAACTGAAGAGAGGCTAGTGAGGCAGCAATACTGTATACTGATCACAGTGTGAAATTATTGCATTGTTTAATGCCATATGAAAACTCAGTTGGAATTGTAGAAAGATTTTTGAACCGCCAGATTGCAAATGAGTAGAGGTATGGTGCCAAATAATAGAGAGAAAAAAATAGCCCAAAAAGGTTCCAAACATTGATCAAAATAATGAAATGGTTCAGATGAATCGACTGACTTTTCTGTTTTACCTTTCTATGTTCTTATTTAATTCAATATGAAAATGGCACAGTGACTGACATTTTCTTATTAAACTCTGTCCATTCTGCCGCTTGGCTATAGATCAGGCATATTTCAAGTCAGAAAATTCCTCTGTGCCTCTTTATCTGTCATTGCAGTAAGTACTTTGGTAAATGCGGCTGCTTCTCTTCCCTGTGCACAATGCAGCATAATTATTTTGTTGGAGCTATGCCAGTGTGCAACTCAATGCAATCTTAAACAGCCTCGTTTCTGTTTTCGATGCCCAGCAAATGTAACTCTGACTGAGTCATAATTATGCCTACAGTAGGTTTAATGATACATTTCTTGGAAGCTTTCAATGTCATTCATCATATTCTAGAAATAAATGACAAATTTTGGACTTTCATATGTTATTACAGAATCAGAAAATAGTTATTTCAAATTTCTATAGAGTTCAATTCATCTCTCAGCTTTGCTACTTCTGAAATGTGATTGTTTTGGTTGGTTAATAGATCGTTATCAGTTATTAGGTTATCAGTGACTAGGTGCTTATAGAGCTACAACATTTTTTAAAAATCCATCTCACAATGGAAGAGTTTAATTATGCCTTACTTCAAATGGTCAGAAAAATTATTTGCAAAAATGATCAATTGCACCTTGATATTAATATATGCTACAACAAAAATGTAACTTCAAGATTTTGTTAAAGTCTGAGAATTGCTGTTATCCAAAAGAACTGAGACAGCAATATTCTTCAATTTACTTATTCCATCTCCCAATCTTTTACTGAACTGTACTGAATTATTTTCACTCTTCTGCTTTTCATGTTGGCTCTATTCCTTCCTATTTGAAGACATTTTAAACAAAGTTGCCAGAATGCTAACAGACTGTGAGTAACTATGGAATTGGTTGACCCTAGAACAGGATTCTACTAGCAGCGCACACATTCAATCATTTAACATTTATATCTCACTTAACAAAACATCTATTTTTCGCACTTTTTAAGCAAGAAGGTCCAATTATATTGCATTTACTTTTATGAATGCAAAACGAACAATATTAGATTGAAGAAAGTGATTGGAAACATATTGTAGTAAGAAGTTTCAAACTGTTGCAAACTATATCACTTAAGAAGTTTATAATAGACAATGCAAGAGGAAATTGCAAACCCTAACTCTTTGACCCTACACAGAAACTTCTTATGTGCTGATCCTGGCGTGATGTAATTTCAGAGAGGACTCTTTGTCACATGGCTACGATTGAAGATCTACAATCCCAGGAAACACTGAAAATGCTTTTAATTCACGAGTTTAGAAAGTCATCCCGAATATTTCTGAGATCTATATGTCATTGTTTAATGTAATTGAATACTGTTTTTCATTTTAAAAATCCTTTTAAATTTTTTTATGCATTGTCATGTGCTTTATTGCCAAATAATCACTGTTAGCACCTTGTTGTATTGCTATCTTCAGGAGGATGCAGTATCACAAAAGAAACATTAAGATAATAAAAGGTTATTACGTATAATACATATAACTACATTTTATCAGACATAATTACAAGGACTTTCCTCTCCACTTTGATAGAACCCCTTTTCCTCCAGTGACTCCTTTGCATGAACTTGCCATCAGTCGATAGGAGTAGGCTTTTTGCTGTGAACACCTACTCTTCATTCATACTCTACTCCCTATTAGGCTCCCTTTACCTTTTGGTCTTAGTTACCTTTACCATCTGTTCCATTTGCTCCACCTCTCTCACACCATTTTCTACAGAATAAAAAACAATCACTTTTTCAGGCTATTTCGTTCCAAAGAGACATTTTGGAATTAAAATATTAACTCTGTTTTTTCTCTCTCTCTCTCCATAAATTAGATTACTTACAGTGTGGAAACAGGCCCTTCGGCCCAACAAGTCCACACTGGCCCTCCGAAGAGCAACCCACCCAGACCCATTCCCCTACACCTAACACTATGGACAATTTAGCATGGCTAATTCACCTAACCTGCACATCTTTGGACTGTGGGAGGAAACCCACGCAGACACTGGGAGAATGTGCGAACTCCACACAGACAGTTGTCTGAGGTGGGAATTGAACCCGGGTCCCTGGCGCTGTGAGGCAGCAGTGCTAACCACTGTGTCACCGTGCCACCCAGATGTGGTCAGAGCTGAAGGGTTGCACAAGCACTTTCTGTTTTGATTTCAGATTTGCCAGTGTCTGCAATATTTCAAATTTCTATAATTGCAAGGACCTTAGGGAGCTGGTGCAGAATGACTCCATCTGAAAGTTAGAGCAAAATTCCTTGTCCTCACCTACAGTCTGGAGGTAGAATGGGTGGATCAATGTAATGTGAACATTAACTTAACACAGTCATCATTTTCTAGAATGACTGTAAATGAAGATCAATAAGAGCTAACTGGTGTTCAGATGTGAGAAGCCTAGGAGCTGGTAAGGGAAGCACTCTCAGAAGTCCTGAGGTGACAAGGCCTCCTGTTGAGCATTGTGTTCTTTTCCCTTAAGCAGCTTTATTTTATTTATTCCTTGATGGCTAGGATTTCTTGTCCATCTCTAATTGTCCTTGAACTGAGTGCCTTGCTAGGCCAATTCAGAGGGAAAGTGAGGTCTGCAGATGCTGGAGATCAGAGATGGAAATGTGTTGCTGGAAAAACGCAGCAGGTCAGGCAGCATCTAGGGAACATGAGAATCGACGTTTCGGGCATTAGCCTGAAGAAGGGCTAATGCCCGAAACGTCGATTCTCCTGTTCCCTAGATGCTGCCTGACCTGTTGCGTTTTTCCAGCAACACATTTCCAATTCAGAGGGAAGTTAAGTTTCAACTCCATTCCTGTTATTCTCAAGCCACATGTAAGCTGGATAGGATAAGGATGGCAGATTTCTTTCCTTCAAGGACATGCATGGTTTTTAAACAACAACAAAGAAATTTCAGAGAGAATGATTCAAATCAGATTTATAATTAGATTCAAATTACTCCAGCTGCCTTATTGGGCTTTGAATGCATGCCTCAAGTGCATTAGACTAGCCTTTTAGGTTTATAGCCCCAATTATTATAACATCACCAACACCCTTTCTTTGTTACATCCATCCAAATCCCTCTGATGCTGCGTTCCATGGGAGGGTGCCAAGAGCAAGGGGTATTCTCAGAGGCTTTCCAGAAGCAGATAACTCATTCCAATTGCTCAACATCACTTATTTCTGCCTTCTCACAGTTCCCACAAAAAAAGAGCAGTGACAAATTCTCCAACAATATGCAGAAAATTACAGGAATAAATAATGCTGGGGAAGGCTGGGACACTGTTTGGGGGAGGGGGAATGGGGTTGTAGGAGAGAGAGCGTGCTGAACTCTGTGTGTTGAAGGGACTGTGCTAACAAAGTCCAGAATGGCAAGTTTACACCAAATCAGAGTTTGACAATAATGGAGATCCATAATCTGCCCATTGCACAGACTTCCAGCAATCACAAAGGATGCACTTGGACTTCCAAAAGCATTTGATATGATGTCGTAACAAAGGTTGCTACACAAGATAAGGATACATGGTATAGAGGATAATAAATTGGCATGGATAAAGGATTGGTTAGCTAACAGGAGACACAGAGCAGTGACAAATAACTGACTGAAAGTTAGCAAGCTGTCACTACTGGAGTATGACGGGGATCAGTGTTAAGGCCATTATTATTTGTCATTGGTATAAATTACTTAGATGAAAAAACCAAATGTATAGTAGCTTAATTTTCATATGGCAGCAACATAGAAAAGCAAGTTTTCATGAGAAAGTAAAGAATCAGCAAAGGGATATAAACAGGTAGATAAATGGAGAAAAAAATACCAGATGGAAAATGTGAACTTGTCCAAGTTGACAGGACACATAGTGATGCAGCGTACAGTAAGCTGCAAGAGATTGTGCCACAGAAGGATTAGCTGGTTACGTTCAATCTGATAGCCCTGGACTCCGAGTGGGCCACAATGCAGGTATGATAAATGATGAGCCAATAAAGTGAAACATGAGCAATGCAATAGCAATTAATGCAAAGGGATAGCATATAAAAATCGGGAATTTCATGGCAGCTGTACAAAGCCTTGGTGAGAATATACTTGGGGGAAAGTATATAGCTTTCTCCTCCTTATTTGGCAAAATATACAATTTCATTACAGGCAGCACAGAGACAACTCACTCATCTCATCACTGCACTTATGGAGAAATCCTGAACAGTTTGGGCCCATTGGGCCCATACTAAGGCTGTAAGAGGTGGATTTTATCCTGTTTTTTATGAAGGGAAGTTGATGAGCAGTCTGTCCCAAGTCAATAATGTAAAGTGAGGCTTTGGGATTTAAAAATAAGTTGAAACAATAGAAGCAGCATGATTGGGTGGGGTCAGGTTCCCACAGAACCAGGATTTTAGTTTAGCTTTCAGTAGCTCCCAGAATTTTCTCTTGATGTTCTTTCTTCCTGGACTGGAGAATTACATGCGAGATAATCTGTTTTACTGAATTTACTCTTGCCTAGGCTCAGTAGGTCTGGCGACATCTGTGAAGAGAAATCAACGTTAGTGTTTCAGGTCCGGTGACCCTACCTCAGAACTGAGGACTTACATCTGGAACACAGCACCTTAATATTACCTTTAATTAAGATAAAAATTAGGGTCTAGGCTATCCCCTTGATATGCTTGAAGAGGGTTTGGTCTGCACCATAACATGACATCTATTGATTTTTGGAAGAATGCAATGATTTTATTGAAACATAATAGATTCTGAGGGAGGATATCAGGATATCAGGAGGATGTTTCCACTTGTGACTGGAATTCAGGGACACGGGAAGGTCCCTTCTTCAAGATGGCGATAAAGAAATTTATTTTCTCTCAGATGGTCACTGGTGTTGCCCTGAAGTACAGGCTGTGTAATTGAAGAAATTCAAGGTTAAGGCTGATAGACTTTTAATAGAGTCAAGGGTCATGGGGATAGAGAGGAAAGAGAGTTGAGTCCCCAGTCAAACCAGTGCTAGGAATTGAAGGGTTGTATGGCCTGATCTTTCTCCTACGTTAGTCTGTCTCTATGAAACACAATTAAGTGATTGCGGCATTATTAGATAATAAAGGTGCAAAACATAACAGCCTTTGATAAAGTCTGGTTTCTAAATCATCAGCTGATGTGCTGAAGAAAAGTCAGAGAAATAAATGATAAATGGAACTTTTCCTATTGTAATTTTTCTTTTTCTGCAACTATTCTGAACAGGCAGTTAATTTCTATCTAAAATGAGCTCTGGTGTTAATTAGAAACACTTTGGCAAAGAGTAATGAGATCATGTGGTGCAGCTTCCTGAAACCATTATAGACTAAGGGAACTTATTAGCAATAATAATGTCGATTTTCTCAAATAGGTGAATTCCAGGCTATCATTGCACTGTTGGAAACTTTTATATTTTTAACCTTGCTTTGCCGCAAATCTCATTAAATATTACAATGTGCCACTTATAAATATTAATAAATACAGTTATGTAATGCATTTTCAGCTAACCATTCCATTTGGGGAACTTTTCAGATCTTTTTCCAGATAAAATCCATACCCCATGAAGTCTTGTAGCATCAGATTAAAAATATGAAAAGAAACGTGCTGCTGATTAATACTGATGGCTGTAACTCAGTCGATGAATCAGTTTCCCCTCTATATTGAAGACCACTAGAAATAGTATTGAGAGTGACAACAAAACAGAATGACCTCTGCCTGTGAGATTCAATTTCCAGGACAGTGGTTAAATTGCATCATCACTGATTGGACTCATGATGTGGAGGTGGCAGTTTTGGACTAGGGTAGATAAAGTCAACAGTCACATGACACCAGGTTATAGTCCAATGGGTTAATTTGAAATCAAAACCTTTCAGAGCACTGCTCCTCCATCAGGTGAAGTTACTTACAAAGGAGCAGTGCTCTGAAAGTTCGTGATTTCAAATAAACTGTTGGACTGTAACCTGGTGTCATGTGACTTCTGATTGGACGCTCAGAGCTTGAAGGACAAAGCTGCCAAAACACAGAGACCTTGGAGTGCAGTTTCATAGCTCCTTGAAAGTGGAGTCGCAGGTAGGTAGGACAGTGAAGAAGGTGTTTGGTATGCTTTCCTTCATTGGTCAGAGTATTGCGTACAGCAGTTGGGAGGTCATGTAGCGGTTGTACAGGACATTGGTTAGACCACTTCTGGAATACTGTGTGCAATTCTAGACTTCTTGCAATAGGAAAGATGTTGTGAAACTTGAAAGGGTTCAGAAAAGATTTACAAGGATGTTGCCAGGGTTGGAGAATTTGAGCTTCAGGGGGAGGCTGAATAGGCTGGGCCTGTTTTCCTTGGAGCATCAGAGGCTGAGGGGTGACCTTATAGAGGTTTATAAAATCACGAGAGGCATGGACAGAGTAAATAGACAAGGTCAATTCCTTGGGATAGGGGAGTCCAGAACTAGAGGGCATAGGTTTAGGGTGAGAGGGGAAAGATATAAGAGACATAAGGGACAACTTTTTCACACAGAGAGTGGTGTGTGTATGGAATGAGCTGTCAGAGGAAGTGGTGGAGGCTGGTGCAATTACAGCATTTAAAAGGCATCTGGATGGGTATATGAATAGGAAGGGTTTGGAAGGATATGGGCCGGGTGCTGGCAATTGGGACAAGGTTTTGTTTTAGGATATCTGGTCGGCATGAATGAGTTGGACTGAAGGGTCTTTTTCCATGCTGTACATCTCTATGACTCTATGTACCTATAGATCATGGCAAGCCGGAGTCATAGAGATGTACATAGAGGTGCATTTAAAAGATAAAAACAGAAAAGATATCTACCCCCCAAACCCACCCAAACTCTATCCTTCCATCCCACCTCACCGGGTGACAGATGATGAGAAAAATACAACAAAAAGCCAGCTTGTTTTGGCTATTATTAATTTGCCGATATACAGGACAGTATTGTAAGTCTGTACACCGCCAATTCCTTGTGGAATATGGTCTTCACTTTATGGATACCCTCAATAATGTAGTCTGTTTTAGCAACCTTAAAGGACAGGTCAAGTTTCGATTACAGAATTGAAGAGATCAACAGTGCCTCACAAATCCAAAGCAGAGTGCCATCCATGAACTGTCGATCTGTGTATGTCTCTGATAGTCACTCTGGTTTTGGTACAGAGGCAACTGAGGTTAAAAGGGTTTCTGTGTCAGTGGTAGTTAGTACCTGGTTGTGCAAGGGCATCTACTTGTATTGGCCAGAAATCCCCTTCTCCCATCAGGGGACAGTTGAGCTTTGATGTGAACAAGTTGTAAATCTGATGGGTATCCCATAGCCTTGCTTGACTCCAGTCCAGATTTTGGAGGTATTTGTGGCATATCTCCCAGTCAATGAAGTTGCAGTTATATCACCTTGAAGCGACTGCAAATTTGTGATTGTGTTTCTTGAATATCCAAATCTTTGGAGAAGAATCTATTGAGAGACTCCCAAGTTACCGAGTCAGGGGCTTTGGTCAGTGAGTGGGCCTCGTGTTTTTCTTAACATTTGGTTGGCAACAAAAACTATGTGACAGTTTTCTCTGGAAGATCGGTAGTGTCTCTGCCCCAACAAACCAGACAATTCAGGAAAATGTGTGTCAGAATCTTCCTTGTATGGAGAGAGCAAAGTAGCTCATGTAGCATTCCACATCTCGTTCGCCAAATTCTCCTCTGCCTTTAGCTTTTGGCAAGATTCTGGCTCTTTTCATACCATGTTGTCCATCACTGTTACCTCCAACACCAGATCAGTTGGACCATCTTGGGCTTCCATCAACTAGGCACTGAAAGTTTGACAACAAAGACCCCCCCCAAGTCAACCAAGTCATAGCTTGCAGAGCAATTATTGACCAGATACTATTGTATTATTATGAGACTTGGACTATGAATCAGATACTGACATGTTTGCATTAGTTGCTTTATATCTTATTTATCTTGGACTCATGTAGATATTGCTCCACTTTCAAATTGCTTATTTAAATAACATAAGCATCTTAACGTTATGGAATTCTCAATGTGCATGTCGCAGCAGCCTGTCTGTCTCTGTCCAAACTTTTCTCTTTGAGATTCAGTTGTCAGTCATTTGACTCAACTGTTTTTTTTTCATTGGCCAGGGCAGCATTTATTTTCCACCCCTAAAGAGTTAACCCCATTGCTGTGGGTCTGGAGTCACATGAAGGCCAGACCAGTTAACGATGGCAGTTTCCTTCCCTAAACGACATTTGTGAACCAGATGATTTTTTCCAACAATCCAACAATGGATTCATGGTCATCATTAGACTCTAAATTTCAGATTTTCATTGACTTCAAATCCCACCATCTGCTTGGCTATCTGGATTAACACTGAAGAAGGGCTTATGCCCGAAACGTCGATTCTCCTGTTCCCTGGATGCTGCCTGACCTGCTGCACTTTTCCAGCAACACATTTCCAGCTCTAATCTCCAGCATCTGCAGTCCTCACTTTCTCCTATCTGGATTAACAATCCAGCTATAATACCACTAGGTTATCTCTCCATCTTGGAAAGTCTAAGCAATCAAGCATTGTCCAACAATTGTGGATCAGACAGATATGATCAAGTTTGACTTTTCCCTCTTTTAATTTAAGACCTTATTTTCAATTGAGTAATTCGAAACAACAAACATGTTTACATCAAGTCATTTATTTGAACTCATCTTATCAAGTTCCTCTATGTACAGAAAAAGTCTTTGAGATATGATGATATCTGCTGTTACAATTAGATTAACAAATTTGTCGTTGTGGTTTTTTTGTGATTAACTTGATACAATGGAAGATAAATATCACTCAGAGGAAAAGGAAATACATCCTCAAAGTGTACTGGTCTGCTTGCAATCTAATATCACACCTTCCACTTGGTGCTCTCACAGATAAGTCTTGGTAAGGAGCTGCCATTTGATCCAGTTTGGACCTCATAGAGATGATGCAAATTCATGGTTGACATTTAACCATTTGACTCAAACCCAAACTCTAAGTTAAACTCATCAGTGCCTTATGCTTGCTTGTTTGTCAAAGTAAATCATTGCTTTACTATGTTGCTTAACAATTTCATTCATTTCATTTTGATATTCTCATTAACTTTTGCTGATGACTTGTGCTGATTAGTGCCATGTGAATGTTCTAAGCAATTGTATGTTTAGCTGGTGTCTTCTCTTCTGATGAAAGCTTGTTAAACACATAATTAATTTTTAATTCCTCTGGGGGGAAAATGTAGTCACATTAGGAACATGTATAGAACATTCACCAAATATGAACACATAATGCTCGAAAAACTCAGCAGGTTTTTCGAGCATTATGATTTCTCTCCAGCGTCCCTGGAGAGAAATCAAAGTTAATGTTTCAAGTCAAGTGACCCTTCCTCAGAACTCAACCCAAAATGTTAACTCTGAATTCTCTCTTCAGATGCTGCTAGATCTGCCGAGCTTTTCCAGCAACTTCTGTTTTTGTTTCTGATTGACAGCATCCGCAGTTCCTTTCTGTTTGAATGAGCACATCACGTCTCTTTGCTGACAAATTTTGCCACATTATGGACAAATCTTCCACACTCCAGTCTATATCCTCTTATGACTGTTCAGTGCAAACAAATCTCCAAAGACTTGATCACGCGATCACATTTGAAGTGTATCAGTAGATGTCTGTGTAGGAAAAGGGGTTTTGAAACAAAGCCCTACAAACCTCCCAATGAAATAATCTTCAGTATTGCCTTCAACAAAGTTCTGCATGGTAGACAAATTAGTAAAGTTAGAACACATGGGATTCAGGATGAGTTTGTCAATTGGATACAAAATTGACTTGACAGCAGGAGATAGAGGGTGGTGGTGGAGGGTTGTTTACGCAACTGGAGGCCTGTGACCAGGACTGGGGCTGGGTCCACTGTTGCTTGTAATTTATATAAATTATTTGGGTGAGAATATAGGAGGCATGGTGAGAAGGTTTGCAGATGACACCAAAATTGATGAAGAAGGTTATCTCAGATTATAAAGGGATTTTGATTAATAGTTTGATTAGAGATAGTCAGAATTACTTTGTGAGGGGCAGGTTATGCCTCACACACCTTACTGGATTCTTTGAGGGTGTGACAAAATGCATTGATGAAGGTAGAGCAGTGGATGTGGTCTACATGGATTTCAGCAAGGTGTTTGATATGGTTCTCCATGGCAGGCTCATTCAGAATGTAATGGGACATGGGATACATGGAACTGTTGCTGTCTGGACACAGAATTGGCTGGCTTATAGAAGACAAAGCATGGTAGTAGATAGAAAGTATTCAGCACTGAAAATTTGTTGCTGGAAAAGCGCAGCAGGTCAGGCAGCATCCAAGGAACAGGAGAATCGAAACATCGATTCTCCTGTTCCTTGGATGCTGCCTGACCTGCTGTGCTTTTCCAGCAACACATTTTCAGCTCTGATCTCCAGCATCTGCAGCCCTCACTTTCTCCAGAAAGTATTCAGCCTAGAGCTTGTTGACCATTGGTGTTCTGCAGGGATCTGTTCTGGGACCTCTGCTCTCTGTGAGTTTTATAAATGACTTGAATGAGGAAGTGGAAGGGTGGGTTAGTAGGTTTGCTGATGACACGAAGGTTGGTGGAGTTGTGGATAGTGTGGAGAGCAGTTGTAGGTTGCAATGGGACATACACAGGATGCAGAACTGGGCTGATAATTGGTAGATGGAATTCAACCTGGAAAGTGTGAAGTAATTCACTTTGGAAGGTTGAATTTGAATACAGAATACAGGGTTAAAGGTAGGATTCTTGGCAGTGTGGAGGAACAGAGGGATCTTGGTGTCCATGTCCATAGATCCCTCAAAGTTACCACCAAAGTTGAAGGGGTTGTTAAGAAAGTGAATAGTGTGTTGGCTTTCATTAGCAGGAGATTGAATTTAAGAGTCACAAGCTTTTGCTGCGGATCTGTAGAGCCCCGGTTAGACTACACTTGGAATATTGTGTCCAGTTCTAGTCACCTCATTATGGGAAGGATGTGGAAGCTTTAGAGAGGGTGCAGAGGAGATTTCCCAGGATGCTGCCTGGACTGGAGGGTATGTCTTATGAGGAAGGTTGAGGGAGCTAGGGCTTTTCTAATTGGAGCGAAGAAGGACGAGAGGTGACTTGACAGAGATGTACAAGATGATGAGAGGTGCAGATAGAGTGGATAGCCAGAGACCTTTCCCCAGGGCAGAAATGTCTATCACAGGGGGGCATAATTTTAAGGTGATTGGAGGAAGGTTTAGGGGAGATGTCAGGGGTAGGTTCTTTACACAGAGAGTGGTGCGACTCTTGGATAGGCACATGGATAATGAAGGGTATGTCGGTTAGTCTAATCTTAGAGTAAGATAAAACACAACATGGAAGGCCAAAAGGCCGAGAAGAAAGTGAGCCTTGCAGATGTTGGAGATCAGAGTCGAGAATGTGGTGCTGGAAAAGCACAGCAGGTCAAGCAGCATCCGAGGGGCAGGAGAGTCAATGTATTAGGTAAGAGCCCCTCATCAGGAATGAGGTTTGTGGGCCGGGTGTGTGGAGAGATAAATGGGAGAGGGGTGGGGCTGGTAATGCGATAGGTAAATGGAGGTGGGGGTAATGGTGATAGGTCAGAGAGGAAGGTGGAGCGGATCAGTGGGAACGAAGATGGACAGCTAGACGAGTCTACTTCAGGACAAGGCTGAAGAGCTTCAGAGCAGAGGAGACAGCTGTACTGTGCTGGAATGTTCTATGTTCTAATTGGGCCAATAGGCTGAGGAATGGCAAATGGAGCTTAATTTGGATAAATGCAAGGTATTGCAGCTTGGTTAGACCTATATGGTCATTGGTACGGTCCTAGGTAGTGATGTCAAAAAAAAACTTCTGGGGGTTCAGGTACATAATTCTTCGAAAGTTGCACCACAGGTAGACAGGGAGAGTGAAGAAGGCATTTATTGCTCAGACCTTTGAGTATAGGAGTTGGGGCGTCATGTTGAGGTTGTATTAGACATTGGTGAGGCCTCTTCTGGAACACTATGTCTAGTTCTGTTAGCTGCTATAGGAAGGATTTTGTTAAATTGGAGAGAGTTCAGAAAAGATTTACCCGAATGTTGCCAGGACTGGAGAGTTTGAGTCATAAGGAGAGGCTGGATGGGCTGGGATTTCTTCCACTGAAGCATTGGGGATTGACGGGTGACCTTATAGAGGTTTATAAAATCATAAGGGGCATAGAAAAAGTGAATAACAAAGGTCTTTTCCCAAGGGTGGGGGAGTTTAAAACTAGGAGACATATTTTTAAGATGAGTGGAGAAAGATTTGAAAGTGACCTGAGAGGTAACCTTTTCACACAGAAGGTAGCGTTTTTGGAATGAACTTACAGAGGAAGTGGCAGCTGCATGTACAGTTACAACATTTAAAACCCACTTGGGCAGGTACATGAATGGGAAAGGATTGGAGAGATATGGCTAAATGCAGGCAAATGGTACTTGTTTGGTTTGGGAAACGTGGTCAGCATGAATGAGTTGGATCAATGGATCTGCTTCCATGCTTTGTGACTCTATGACTCCATGATTGGAGATCACGCCACACAGTCCAACACCAGCATCTCCAAATCGTGACTATCATTAAAATAGAATTTGTTAGAAGATGCATCAAACTTACAAAGTCTTCTTCTCTGAGAGCCTGCACCTGGTTCCACTTTGAACTGGAGATGAACATTATCCCTGGGGCTGGACCATGGCATTGTGACTGATAAACCTTTTCACTGTTTTTGAGCATATCTGACCATGATGAGGCATCTGTTAATGAGATTTCTGATATCCCCTCATCCATATCCCTTCCACTTGAGTTGTTTGGGTGAGATTCACCTGTGTCCATGAATCTCAGGGATAATTCTTGTTGAGTGTATTGGAATGTAACATGTGGTTTTTTTCACAGTTAAACCATCATCCCAGTCCTCAAAGCTGGGTTTTACTTTAGATACTATCATTCAATGATGAGTCCTGTAAGGCTGAATTTCAGTACAGTACGATGGCTAATGTAGCTGTTGCTGCAGCAATTACATAAACAATTACTAATAACAAGATAAAACAAGGATGATAATAACATAGAACATAGAACATAGAAGAATACAGCGCAGTACAGGCCCTTCGGCCCTCGATGTTGCACCGATCCAAGCCCACCTAACCTACACTAGCCCACTATCCTCCATATGCCTATCCAATGCCCGCTTAAATGCCCATAATGAGGGAGAGTCCACCACTGCTACTGGCAGGGCATTCCATGAACTCACGACTCGCTGAATAAGTGTCATCGAGGTGACTCTGTTCCACAAGCTGGGCTAGCCTACCCTTCACAGATCCACCAAGACACAAGTGGAAGGAAGTCGTGCTGAGTCTCATATCATGGAGCCTGAAGCTGCTTTATTGCCTGCGTCTCACCCTGGAAACTGTGCCTCACCCCACTCCTATTCAATCCTGCCTCCCTACCCACATACTCTGAACATTTGGTCACCTCCATGTGGATGTCCATGCCAGGGCTGTGACTCAGGTAGGGGCTTCAGAATAGTGTTTTTCATTTTGGTTTCAACTCCACTCTATTTCCCATCCACTCGATACTGCGGCATGTATCATACTGACACTTCCAGGTGAAGGTTGTTACTGATTAATGTTGTAAGGTCAACTTATTGTTCATGTAAACACACATCCAGATGTATTGGAAACAACTGGAAGAAACAAGCAAATGTATTCAAAAGCAAGACTTACACAAAAATAATCAATAAAACCAATATAACAAAATATGACTATTGCAACTGATGAATACACAAATGAATTAATCAATAACATTTATAGACAGATTTGTAAATGACACACTGGTAAAGTTAAACATTTATAAATTAATAAACAGACACAAAGAATGCATTTAATATTAACACAGCTATAACTGCATTGGTAACAAACAGAACGCACAAAGCAGTTTGAAATAATACTTACAGTGTAGTTCATTAAATATGAAAGAGATACCTTGACCTAGCTGGTGGACTGTTTATATTTTATTTGAAAAATGTGGTGCTGGAAAAACACAGCAGGGCAGGCAGCATCCGAGGAGCAGGAGAGTCGACGTTTCAGGCATAGGCCCTTCTTCAGGGCTCATATTTTATGTATGTATATAATATATGATACATATATAATACATATGTATCATATATTATACACACACACATAAATAATGTATGTATTGTGTATGTACATTACCTATGTAGATTAATATGTAACAGACACAGTAGCCACCGAATATGAGACAGCAATTTGAAGGAGCCATGATGATGATCCAGGCTGTCTGGTTACAGGCCCATTAGCCTCTGAGAAGGGATTGGAGGGTTAGATTCCTCACCTTTAACTGGGCACATGACTACACCTGGGGAGCAGATAGGAATATACTGAAGGAGCCATGATGATGATCCAGGCTGTCTGGTTACAGGCCCATTAGCCTCTGAGAAGGGATTGGAGGGTTAGATTCCTCACCTTTAACTGGGCACATGACTACACCTGGGGAGCAGATAGGAATATACTTACCGGTAAAAGTGCTTACCGGTAGCGGGCAGCGGTGTTTTTTTTTCTCTTTCACTCTCTCTTCACAGAAAGAGCGGGAGCACCAGGGGGAAGTGACGACGACCAGAGGGGCAGCCGAGACCCGGAAGCAGTTAGTGTAAACCTACCTGGGTAGGTTTTTTCCCCCTTTAAAAGCGCGAAGGAGAGACTCACGTTTGGTATGTTGCCTCCCAGGTGCAAGGGTACGTGATGTCTCTGATCGTGTTTTCCGGGTCCTGGAGGGGGAGGGGGAGCAGCCCGAAGTCGTGGTCCATATTGGCAACAACGACATAGGTAGGAGGAGTGCCGAGGATGTTAGACAGACTTTCAGGGAGCTAGGTTGGAAGCTCAGAGACATCACGTACCCTTGCACCTGGGAGGCAACATACCAAACGTGAGCCTCCCTCGTTCCCACAAAACCGCCTATCTGTGCCCCGAACAGATATTCTTGTGTTGGCATTTGTTTTGATATTCTTGTGTTGGTTTTAACCCTCAAGTTTGATTGCAATCACCTGTTATTCTTTTTATCGATAAAGGTTATTTCCTTCACACTCTCCTCATGGTCTTATTACCGCAGGGATTAATCTCGTGAAACTCCTTTATGTTGTCTCTCTGTGGCATGGAGACCTTTCCATATGAATGACGGACAAACTGTCCACAGTTCCCCAAGTACTTTTTGAACAGCACTCGACTACTACATAAAGACTTCTTCACTGTTTCACTTTAAACAATTTGCAATGATGGACTGCACACGATTCCCTGTGCTGATTATTTGTTGTCAGATATGAAATCTGTTAATAACTCATGACGAAGGACATTTTCGCTAAACGCTCATCTGATCCTCAAACCTCTAATAAATGCAAAATTAAGAAGGATGGTGTTTTTTGCCAAAATATTTATTTGCCTTTCAAACAGCTGTGCTTCAAACGCAGCCATGTCAACTGCAACATCCACTATCGACAATGGAGCTGCTTGGAGATGCTGGGTAAGCGATGGCCTCGCACTTTTCCATCTGGATTATTAATCCAGCGAACCAGGTCATGGTGCGGAGATCAGATTCGAATCCCACCACGGCAATTGGTGG
>NC_057713.1:136831642-136846219 GCF_004010195.1 Chiloscyllium plagiosum
CTTAAACATTTATGCAGCTAAAGGGAATGTTGGTTAAAGATACCGTAGTTAGTGCTTATTTTATTCCAGGCACACCAGCCTAGGAGCACATCCTTCCTGTATCTATCCTCTCGAGCTCTTGAAGATTTTTGTTCATTTGAAGTGTTTCATGTTTAGATACTCCAGAGAAGACAGCTTCAAGCTCCTCAATCTCTCCTGCCAGGGCAATGCTGCTGTTAGTATTCAATTCACTGGTGCATGTTACTGGCTGCTTCGTGGACTGGAACTGACAATTGAGACTGAAAGGTTACTGTATAAAATATCTTCAATGTTATTGCCAGACGTGAGTGGTTTTAGGAAAATGACCTTGACTTACGGGCATTGAGTGTCAGAGCACTTCCTGTTGTGGGGCATCCTGTTTAGATTCAATCTATTGATATCTATTAGAACTGACTTGCAGTGGCTCAAAGTGGTCAGAGCATTATGGCTGTCATCGAAGCTGGTAACAAACTTCCCATGGTTTCAAAATCGTAAATGATAGAGTAGGTACGAGGTCTGATGACACTGTTGGAGTACTGATGTTGTTGTTAATCACATTAACTCGGCAGGAGTTGACTGAATTTATATTGTCTCTTTCTGAATCTCAAGATGTCTCTCTGGGCAATATGTCTCCAATAAACAGCAATGTGACAATGCACAGGGATCATCTGTTTTGATTTAAATTGGAGTCCAGCCTTGGTCAACAGCCAGTGTGGAGTTTGCACATTCCCCTATGATTGTGTGGGCCCCCTCCAGGTGCTCTGGTTTCCTTGCACAGTTCAAATATTTGTGGGTTAGGTGGGTCATTTGTGCGAAATTGTCCACAGTGTCCAGGATTGTGCAGAATAGGTGGATCAGCCATGGGAAATGCAGTGGTACAAGGATGGAGTGCTCCAGGTGGGATGCTCTTTGGATGGTTGGTGGGGTTTGATGGGTCAATTCTCTCATGCCACACTGTTGGGATTCTATTCTATGATTGAGGATAAAGGCTATTCTATGATTGAGGATAAAGCAGGGTGTCCTTGGAGAAGGAGCATGTGGTATGTATCAATGCTCTCGATGCCTTTAGATGGGGTACTGGGCTAATGGTCGGATACTTGGTAGTGTGGATGAGCAGAGGGATCTTGGTGTCCATGTACACAGATCTCTGAAAGTTGCCACCCAGGTAAATAGTGCGGTGAGGAAGGCATATGGCGTACTGGCTTTTATTGGTAGAGGAATTGAGTTCCGGAGTCCTGAGGTCATGATGCAGTTGTATAAGACTCTGGTGCGGCCGCATCTGGAATATTGTGTGCAGTTTTGGTTGCCATACTATAGGAAGGATGTGGAGGCACTGGAACGGGTGCAGAGGAGGTTTACCAGGATGTTGCCTGGTATGGAAGGAAGATCGTATGAGGATAGACTGAGACACTTGGGGCTGTTTTCATTAGAGAAAAGAAGGTTTAGGGGTGACTTGATTGAGGTGTACAAGATGATTAGGGGGTTAGATAGGGTTGACAGTGTGAACCTTTTCCCGTGTATGGAGTCGGGTATTACAAGGGGGCATAGCTTTAAATTAAGTGGGGTAGATATAGGACTGAAGTTAGGGGTAGGTTCTTCACTCAGTGAGTCGTAAGTTCATGGAATGCCCTGCCAGTAGCAGTGGTGGACTCTCCCTCTTTATGGGCATTTAAGCGGGCATTGGATAGGTATATGGAGGATAGTGGGTTAGTATAGGTTAGGTGGGCTTGGATCGGCGCAACATCGAGGGCCAAAGGGCCTGTACTGCGCTGTATTCTTCTATGTTCTATGTTCTATGTTCTAAATCAATACTTTCAAAAATGGTTTTATAAAAGCATGTTTTCGATGCCATGGTATTGATTTGGAGAGAGCTCTGATATATTAGAGATTAGGCACAATTGTGGTTATAACCTGTAGCCATTGGATTGTGTTTTATCAGCAACAAAAACATTTTTTTTTAGGATAATGAAAACAGAAAGTTCTGAAGAAACTCTGTAGGACTAGGACTGAAACATAAAAAATAGGACAGCATTCCAGAGACGTGGATAGAGCAGGGACAGGAACGGTTATTGCAGTTTCTGTGATTTAGATGATTCAGTAAGAACAGAGATGATGGTAAAAGAGGGGGAGGTGTGGCATTGTTGGTCAAGGACATTATTGGAGTTGCAGAAATAATGTTTGGGGACTCGTCAACTGAGGTAGTATGGGCTGAGATTAGAAACAGGAAAGGAGAGGTCACCCTGTTGGGAGTTTTCTATGGGCCTCTGAATAGTTCCAGAGATGGAGAGGAGAGGATTGCAAAGATGATCCTGGATAGGAGCGAGAGTAACAGGGTAGTTGTTATGGGGGACTTCAACTTTCCAAATAGTGACTGGGAATATTATAGATCGAGTACTTTAGATGGGTCAGTTTTTGTCCAATGTGTGCAGGAGGGTTTCCTGACATAGTATGTAGACAGGCCAACAAGGAGCGAGGCCACATTGGATTTGGTACTGGGTAATGAGCCCAGCCAGGTCTTAGATTTGGAGATAGGTGAGCACTTTGGTGATAGTGACCACAATTCAGTTATGTTTACTTTAATGATAGAAAGGGATAGGTATATACCACAGGGAAAGAGTTATAACTGGGGAAAAGGCCATTATGATGCAATTAGGCAAGATTTAGGATGCACAGGATGGGGAAGGAAACTGCAGGGGATGGGCACAATTGAAATGTGGAGCTTATTCAAGGAACAGCTACTGCGGGTCCTTGATAAGTCTGTACCTGTCAGGCAGGGAGGAAGTGGTCGAGTGAGGAAGCCATGGTTTACTAAAGAAGTTGAATCTCTTGTCAAGAGGAAGAAGAAGGCTAATGTTAGGATGAGACGTGAAGGCTCAGTTAGGGCACTTGAGAGTTACACGTTAGCCAGGAAATACCTAAAGAGAGAGTTAAGAGCCAGGAGGGTCATGAGATGTCGTTGGCAGATAGGATCAGGGTAAACCCTAAGGCTTTCTATAGGTATATCAGGAATAAAAGAATGACGAGAGTAAGATTAGGGCCAATCAAGGATAATAGTGGGAAGTTGCACGTCAAGTCAGAGGAGATAGGGGAAGTGCGAAATGAATATTTTTCATCAATACTCACACTGGAAAAAGACAATGTTATCAAGGACAATACTCATGTACAGGCTACCAGACTAGATGGGATTGAGGTTCACAAGGAGGAGGTGTTAGCAATTCTGGAAAGTGTGAAAATAGACAAGTCCCATGGGCCAGATGGGAATTATCCGAGGATTCTCTGGGAAGCCAGGGAGGAGATTTCAGAGCCTTCGGCTCTGATCTTTATGTCGTCATTGACGACAGGAGTAGTACCAGAAGACTGGAGGTTAGTAAATGTTGCCCCTTGTCCAAGAAGGGGATTAGAGACAACCATGGAATTTATAGACCCCAGTGAGCCTTACTTCGGTTGAGGGTAAAGTGTTGGAAAGGATTATAAAAGACAGGATTTATAATCATCTAGGAAGGAGTATCTTGATTAGGGATAGTCAGAACGGTTTTGTGAAGGGTAGTTCATGCCTCACAAACCTTATTGAGTTATTTGAGATGGTGACCAAACAGGTAGATGAGGGTAAAGAGGTTGATGTGGTGTATATGGATGTCTATAAGGTGCTTGATAAGGTTCCCCACGGTAGGCTATTGCACAAAATACAGAGGCATGGGATTGAGGGCGATTTAACGGTTTGGATCAGAAATTGGCTAGCTGAAAGAAGACAGAGGGTGGTGGTTGATGGGAAATATTTATTTTGGAGTTCATTTACTAACGGTGTACCGCAAGGATCTGTTTTGGGGCCACTGATGTTTGTTATTTTTATAAATGACCTGAATGAGGGCGTAGAAGGATGGGGTTAGTAAATTTTCAGATAACACTAAGGTAAGGCAGAGTTGCAGATAGTGCTGAAGGATGTTGTAGGTTACAGAGGGACATAGATAAGATGCAGAGCTGGACGGAGGGGTGACAAATGGAGTTTAATGTGGACAAGTGTGAGGTGATTCATTTTGGAAAGAGCAACAGGAATAAAGAGTACTGGGCTAATGGTAAGATTCTTGGTAGTGTAGGTGAACAGAGAGATTTCAGTAGAGGAATTGAGTTTCGGAACCATGAGGTTATGCTGCAGCTGTACAAAACTCTGGTGCGGCCGCACTTGGAGTATTGCGTACGGTTCTGGTCACCGCCTTATAGGAAGGATGGGAAAGTTTTGAAAAGGGTTCAGAGGAGATTTACCAGGATATTGCCTGGTGTGGAGGGAAGGTCTTATGAGGAAAGGCTGAGGGACTTGAGGCTGTTTTTGTTAGAGAGAAGAAGGTTGAGAGGTGACTTAATTGAAACATATAAGATAATCAGAGGGTTATATAGGGTGGACAGGGAGAGCCTTTTTCCTCAGATGGTGATGGCTAGTATGAGGGGGCATAGCTTTAAATTGAGGGGTGATAGATATAGGACAGATGTCAGAGGTAGTTTCTTTACCCAGAGTTTAGTTGGGGCATGGAATGCACTGCCTGCAACAGTAGTAGACTTGTCAAACTTAAGGACATTTAAATGGTCATTAGATGGACATATGGATGAGAATGGAATAATGCAGATTAGTTTCACAGGTCAGCGCAACATCGAGGGCCGAAGGGCCTGTCCTGTGCTGCTATGTTCTATGTTCTATGTTCTAAGTTGACCTCTCAACCTTTCAAATCCTGCATCATTCGATATGATCATCGCTTATCATCCAGCTTGGTCCCCTGTACCCATCCTCTTTGATCCCTTTTACCCTCAGAACGATGTATAATTCCTTCTTGAAAACATTCAACGTTTTGGTCTCAACTGTTTTCTGTGACAGAGCTCTATAGGCTCCCCACTCCCTTGGTGAAGACATTTCTCCTCAGCTCAGTTCTAAATGAAATGCTATATACCATGGAATGAGCTGCCAGAGGAAGTGGTGGAGTCTGGTACAATTACAACATTTAAAAGTCATCTGGATGGGTAATTAAATAGGAAGGGTTTAGAGGGAATGGGGCCAATTGCTGGCAAATGGGACTAGATTAGGTTGGGATATCTAGTCGACGTGGATGAGTTGGATCGAAGGGTCTGTTTCCTTGCTGTACATCTCTATGACTCGATACCAAATGCCTGACAAGGAATACACACAGTGAGCCTTAAGGAAATTGAAATTGCAGTGAGCCACCACAGAGTGGGATTTGTACAGAGAGGAAAGGTTCTTACTGTTGCACTTTCTGCGGTTTCTAATTTAAAATCTTTGCTGTGAAGCTGTAAATGTGAAATACCCAGTGATGGAACACGTTGAATGTAGGACTAATTTATTTGGTTGCATCCTCTCTAATTTTCAAGTCAAAAACTTTTGTCATGTACATTTATAACTTTTGTGAATAAGGTATATTTAAAAATACCAACAATATTCATGAATCATCATCATTTCCTCTCAATCACTTGTCAATGTAATTTGACCAGGCATTCCTTCAATGATGATTGGTCAAAATCCTCGAATTCCATCGTACCCACTATCATGGAAGTACCATTACGACAAAGACTGCAGAAATCATGGAGTGGCTGACCCACATCTTTCACAAATAACTGGGAGTGGAAAAGGAATGACACTCTGCAATGATGCCCAAACCAGTCAATAAGTTACAAAAACAATAATGATGTTATGGTAACAAATTTACAGAAAAGAATATATTGTATACCATTTTCTACAATATTTTACGCACCATAAGTTACTCCACAGACAAACGTTAGTAGATTCAATTCTGTCCATAAATAAAGCAATAATTTATAGTGTGAAAAGTGCCTTGCAACATTTTATGATGACCAGCTGAGGAGAAGTGAATCAGTTCCCTCTTTTTCTGAATCACCTCGATTGGCCGCAACAAAGATATTTAATTCATTTTAGCACACAACTAGTTCACAGTTAAAACATAGTTCACTCAATCTAAATCAAGGTGTCAATTGTAAGGTTTTCTTGAGTGAAAGAAAGAGGAATTTTATTACTCACTAACCCCAAGTTAAACAATAAAATATGACATCAAATTTTCAAACACAAACACAAGTAGTTTACTTAAAAGGGGGAGACTGTTGAAAAAGGGTAGATTAAGAACATGCAGCATGAAATATTGAGGTGTTTGGTTCAACCTGAGATCATAGAGAAAATGAGGACTGCAGATGCTGTGGCACGGTGGCACAGTGGTTAGCACTGCTGCCTCACAGTGCCAGAGATCCCAGGTTCAATTCCCACCTCAGGCAACTGTCTGTGTGGAGTTTGCACATTCTCCCTGTGTCGATGTGGGTTTCCTCCGGGTGCTCTGGTTTCCTCCCACAGTCCAGAAATGTGCAGGTTAGGTGAATTGGCCATGCTAAATTGCCTGTAGTGTTAGGTGAAGGGGTAAAGGTAGGGGAATGGGTCGGTGTGGATTGTTGGGGCTGAAGGGCTTGTTTCCACACTGTAAGTAATCTAATCTAATAATGGTTGTTCTGTTGATAAATTGTATCCTCAGTGGTAGCAAATGCTCTTTGGAGTGGTTGAGAGAGAGACCAAGTCTTTCAAACCCATCACATGTCTGTTCAGCTCTGCCCAAAACCAGAAATACAGTTCCTTTATGCACTTTCATATCTGGCTTCATTGTTGTTTTCCATATTGGATATTTTGCAAGTGAATTTCATCTCAGTATATGCTGCCTCTAGAAGATTGTGAATCAAACCGAAGATACAGATCAGAGTGAATGGTTTCTGATATTTTGTTGACATGTTGACTTCAGTTTGCATCTTATTTATTTATGGCTTCCTGACTGGCTCAGCCTGTGGTCAGGTGATCTTGTGACCATCTTAAATTGGTATTTTTACTTTTCTGAAACCATTTTAGTTCATGAAAGATCCTGGGTATGTCAACAATCAAATGATGGAAGTCAAGAATTGATGGTCTATTTTTACCACCATTTTTGCCATATTTTGTTTTAAAATACATTGAAAGCCTTGTTATTTTGTTACTGATAAAGCTGGGAGTGCTGATCTAAGTTTGATTTATTATTGTCTTTATACCTCAACATTTCTCATAGAAGCAAAAGTTTTGTGTTCCGTTTGTTCCAATATTTAACTTTTCCCCAGATTGGTCTTTGTTATCAAAATGAACTGCTCCCCAATCTGCTACAGCTGGTGCTCATGTGATTTGAAAGAAGTGTAAATGTCATCAGTGGCTTTCTTCGATTAAATAAGAATAAATGTCACGAGGCTAGAAAATACTGCCTCTGATATTTGCTTGTGTTTTATGTAATAAACAGCAAACAGCTTTGAATTAGTACTCTTTGGAGTTTTGCTGGTTGAATTCATTCATGTTGATATATGACAGAGTTGTAATTGCTTTGAATGTGTTTTTGTGCTTACAATGAGGTGAAGGGGCCAGTGTTGGACTGGAGTGAACAGGGTCAGAAATCACACAACACCAGGTTATGGTCCAGCAGGTTTATTTGAAATCCCAAGTTATCTGAGCGCTGCCCCTTTGCTCAGTGAAGTTACTTTACCTGATGAAGGAGCAGCGCTCAGCGCTCTGAAAGTTTGCGATTACAAATAAACCTGCTGGACTATAACCTCATGTCATGTGATTTCTAACTGTGTTTACAATGGTTCTAGCATTCAAGGATATACATAATCACATGACCCAAAAACCCCTCAAATTCATTAAAGAAAGTGAGCTACAGGGAGAGGTTGAATAGGCTGGGGCTGTTTTCCCTGGAGTGGCTGAGGCTGAGGGGTGACCTCATAGAGGTTTATAAAATCATGAGGGGCACGGATGGGGTAAATAAACAAAGTCTTTTCCCTGGGGTGGGGGAGAACTAGAGGGCATATGTTCAGGGTGAGAGGGGAAAGATTTGAAAGGGATCTAAGGAACAACCTTTTCACACAGAGGGTGGCGCGTGTATGGAATGAGCTGCCAGAGGAAGTGGTGGAGGCTGGTACAATTACAGCATTTAAAAGGCATCAGGATAGGCATATGAATAGGAAGGGTTTAGAGGGATATGGGCCAAGTTCTGGTAAAAATGACTACATTAGGTTGGGATATCTGGTTGGCATGGACAAGTTGGACCGAAGGGTCTGTTTCCATGCTGTACGTCTCTATGACTCTATGACTCTATGGTTAATTGTAACAATACTGATGGATATCTAGCATTACCCAACTGCTAGGCCTGGGAATGGGTTAGGACAGGGGGAAGATTCAATTCTATGTGTTCCTGATAATTTTTAAAAGCAGGTAATATTTCTTAAAATAAACATTCACTTTAGCTGCAGTCAAATATTTCTGGGTCATACAGAAAGTGGTCCTTGCTAAATGATTTCAGGACAAATGAAGGTTTTTGTAGCAGCCATCATTGACATCGCTCAGTGCCTGTGCACTTGCAGAGAGACACAGACAGTGCTACACATTAGTGAGAAGTGTCTCTCTACAAAATAAATGGTGGACTCATCACCTTAAAGTCAGCAAATGAGAAGGCTTTGGGAATTTTTATTTATAAAAAATTAGATAGTAGATTTATATGATTCCATCTAGTTATGTAACCTAAATTAGTGTCTTTCCTTTGTTGTTTTACTTATCTCACTCTTAAATGAATCAAATGATGATATAATTGCCTCATACACTTTGGTGAATGTTATTTTAAATCTAATTTTAATTCTGATCATTAACATTTTATTGACACTGTACTAAATTATAAAAATAAATGGCAGGCAATGGGCAGAAGGCTTCAGTTAAATTTTAAGATTTACCTACCATCAACGAACCACATGAATTTCTGCCTCATGGTTTATTATGCCATGTGAACCTTTCCTCAATTGCAAATCCCTATCTTCCAGAATTCTCCCTGCATCTCACCAAGTCTTCGATCATTGCTGCAGTCTGTTAATTGTTGCACTGTCAAAATAAGAACTGCATTTTTTCCTCATTTTTCATACATTACACTGTCTGTCTGGTTTGTATAATTTGTACATTAGGAACATTCTTCACTGGCTATATCTAAGGATGAGTGTGTTCAGTACATTATTGTCTAAAAATTTAACATAAATTTATTCTTTATGTTGATAATTTCAACAAGACTGATAAGTTCAACAAGAATCATAGGTTCTAAATAAGAACATTAAAAAAAATTGTTGTTTCTCTGACTACCCCAGCTGTATTGAAAAGTCCCATTAATTATACATTTGTATCTTTAATGAGAAACGTTCCATGTATTTATCTGTAAGTCATGTATGCAACCTCCAATTGCAAATATTTATATATCAGAAATGAAAGGTTTCTGTAATACTGCTATCACCCGCTCTGATAGAATTTAATTAATGTACAATATGCTGCACTTTCTACAGATACAAAGAGCTGGACTCCAACTGAGCAACAACATCTCGTGCAAATAGGATATTGCTCAACCCCACTGTAAAATGTTTGCATTGAAGCATGTTCACTGAGCTCAAACGTGAGTATGCAACGAGTGTGGATCCCTGGCTTTGATAGCCAGCATTGTGTGTAGACACCATGTCCTAATAGGTGGCATGGTACATCAGTGGTTAGCACTGCTGCCTCAGCACCAGGGACCCGAGTTTGATTCCATCCTCAGGTGACTGTCTGTGTGGAGTTTGCACATTCTCCCAGTGTCTGTGTAGATTTCCTCCCACAGTCCAAAGGTGTGCATGCGAGGTGGATTGGCCATTCTAAATTGTCCATAGTGTCCAGGGATGTACATGTTAGATGGATTAACCATGGGAAATGCAAGGTTACAGGGATAGGGTAGGGATATAGATCTGGGTGGGATGCTCTTTGGAAGGTTGGCTTTGACTCAATGGGCTGAATGGTTTGCTTCCACACAGTAGGGAATCTATGAGTATGTGCAGGCCACAGATCCCAGTGGGTGGGAGGGTGTGTTTGCATGAACGTCAGTGTGTGTGGGATTCACATGTCGTCCCATGGAGTCTCTCTATCACAGTCACACAGGAAAATATAAATGACTGTCAAAGGTTTTCCTGTCTCTTACCACTCATTTCCAGACTCTCATTTACAGGAAGGGTTCAGGAGAGAGAAGCAGTGAGTGGCAGAATGTAATTAAAAACATCAGCTTAAACAGTCCCACTCGTCAATTATACATCCTCACAGCCAGCCCTGTCACAATCTTGGAGTTGAAAAGGAAGAGTTTGGGAAAGGGAAGTGGTGAGGGGTGTGGGTGAGTGAAGGAGCAGATTGTGCACAAAGAAGGGAGTCTGTAAGTTGAAAGGTCGAAGTGGGGAAGAGGCTGCAGTTTGGACCATCGAGAGTCAGGGGGGAGATGGTTTAACAGTGACCTTGGAGAATCAGGGAGTGAGAGGATCAAGTAACAAGCTATCGATACAGTAACTGAAATGATAGGTTTTCCATCACAATGTACTCTTAAATTTATTTTAAATTAAAAGTTACCATTCATCAATGTAGAAATTTAGCAATATAATACATTTCAACTTACAGGGTATAATATTTTAATACTTTTTGTTTGATGACAAAGATCCTACACAATAATTATTTAGTTTATGTGTTAGTTTTAACAGAAAAATGGGATTCACTTAAAGTTGTTTCAGAGGAACACAATCACAACTTGAAGTGAACACCGTGGTGCGATAGACTGTGTGTACATGTACAGACTTCCACACACAGAAATTGGAAAGCAACATGACACAATGTAATATATTTTTTACTTTATAATAGCACAGTTAGTAAGTAAGTAATATCCACCCTATTATAGTAACCTTCTGTAGTTAGACGTAATGGAGCCAATCAAATTCTAAATAGGATGGGTTTCTCAGGATTCCAGTAGGTTCTTGCTTTGAAGAATGATTGGTTGAAGCATCTTTGCAGATGTGGAGGACATGGGGCATGGGGCATGGGGCATGGGGCATTGGGCATGGGGCATGGGGCATTGGGCATGGGGCATGGGGCATGGGGCATGGGGCATGGGGCATGGTTGGTATGGATAGGATGAGACAAACTTTGATCTTTGGAAAAACATTTATTAAAATCACAGGTACAGAAAGGGACGATATTTTTGGATCTGCACTTGTGATTTGTGAAGTTTGAACCAATCTACCCATTCTATATCAGCAGGTATGACATGTTACATCAGATTATGTCTTTGCAATATCCTTGTTATGATATTGTTGATGTCAGAAGCTTGGCTATTTTTGTCATAATTGCGAGAAATTAAATTTTGCTTTTCCGAACAAACAGGCCATGATCACTTTTGATGTCAATTAAATCCTTTGAAGCAGTTTGAGTCTAATTAGGTTATGGTAAATGGTCACCAGTGATGCTGCTGTTACCTGCTCTCCAGGTGTGTAATAACATCATGGAACAGGTCAATTACTGATCACTTTGAGGTTAAATTATGTCAGTTGATTGCCACTTGGATGTCAACTGATGGCTAAATAATTGTTTTTGAGAGTAAGTTAAGTCAGATTAGGGCTAAATAAATGACCACTTTTGAGCATAAATGATTTTTGAGTACAAATGGATGCAAGTGATGTCAAAATGTTAGAGTAGGGAGGAGTCATCTACTTAAAAAAACATTTACAAGGAAACATCAAAACTAGGAGCAGGTGGAGGCCATTTGGCCTTTCAAACCAGCACTGGCGTTCAGTATAATCACACCTGTACCTCCATCTCAAAGCCAGATTCCTGGTTTCTCACCACATCCTTTGATGCCTTTAAAATCCAATATTTTCTCCAGCTCTCTCTTGAACATATTCAGTGGCTTGCTGTCCACAGCCTTCCACAGAGAATTTCACTGATTCACTATCCTTTGAGTGAAAACATCTTTCCTCAAATCAGTCCTAAATAGTCTACATGGATCTTGTGACCATGTCCCTTGGTTCTGGACTCCCCAGTGAGGGGGAAAGCAGATTTCCTGCATCTAGGCTTTCCAGCCCTGTTAGAGATTTACACATTTTAATCAGATCCCCTCTCATCCTTCTAAACTTGAGTGAATACAGGCTGAGTTGAACTGATCTGTCTTCATAGGACAGTCCTGTCTTTCCCCTATCAGCCTATTGAATCTCCACCTGCAATCCCTCCATGGCAAATACATCCTTTCTCTAGTTAGATGGTCAAAACTTCACACAATACTCCAAGTATGGTCTCACCAAGGCCCAGTATAACTGCAGTGTTACATGCCTATTCCTGAACTCATATCATCTGGCAGTGAAGGCCAAAATACCACATGTTTTCCTAATTGTTTACAACACCAGACCATCTACTTTACATTCCGTGGAAGGTCACTCAACCCGAAACGTTAACTCTGATTTTTTCTGTACAGATGCTAAGAGACCCGCTGAGCTTTTCTAGCTACTTCAGTTTTTGTTTCAGATTGACAGCATCTGCAGTTCTTTCGGTTTTTAAGCAATTGTCCCTTTAACTCTGCAAGTTTATTATCCTCAAGTTTTCATCTAATTTCCTTTTCAAATGATATGCCATCTCCATTTCTACGACCCCCAGAGTCAGCAAGTCCCCCCTCATTACAACTTGCTGCATAAAAGAGTTCCTCATGACACTCCCCACATCTCTTACCAATAACCTTGAAGCTATGTTCCTCTCATCTTGCAACACCAGCAAGAGTTTGGGCCACATTCTCTAACACACTCAGAGTTTTGTATCCCACTGTCAAATCTCCCTTCAATATCCTTTACTCCAAGGAAAATAAACCCAGTTTTTCCAACAAAATCAGGTCCCTGAAATTCCTCATCTCTGGAACTATCCAAGTAAAATACTCATGACCTTCTCAAGCAGGTGACTTCCTTTCTAAAGTATAAGGCAGAATATTCTCATTACAATATAATTATAGTTTTTGGAATTTTTGGAAGCCTCCCTGCTTTTGTCTCTGTGCCTATAGCTGTGAAGTTATAGATCCTATAGGCTTCACTTATTACTTTCTCAATATGTCCTGCCACCTCCAAGTTATTCTGTTTTGACACACTCCTCATAACAGTCTATAATTTATGTATTAAATCTATTTAATCCAGACTGCCTTTCTCTGTCCCCATCTGCAAAGTACATCAACTCCCATTCCCTCTGTTACAAATCTATCTATCATAGAATCCCAACAGTGTGGAAACAGGCCATTCAGCCCATTGAGTCCACACCAACTTTCTCAAGAGCATCCACCCAGACCAAGACCCCCTACCCTATCCCTGTAATCCTACATTTCCCTACCTTGCACATCCCTGAACATTTTAGCATGGCCAATTCCCCTAACCTCCACATCCCTGGACTGTGGGAAGAAACCGGAGCACCCGGAGAAAACCCGCACAGACGTGGGGAGAATGTGTGAACTCCACACAGACAGTCGCCTGAGGCTGGAATCGAACCCAGGTCCCTGGTGTGGTGAGGCAGCAGTGCTAACCACTAAGCCACCACTTCACCCATTGTCTGTGTCCTATTGCACTCAGTTGGCAGCTTTCTCAGTGTTTATCACTAGGATTGGTATCATTGGAAAAGTTTTAAATGTTGTTTTCTTTTCAAATATCTAAATAATTTATGCATGTACAGCAAAAATAAAAGCAGTGGTCTGAGCACTTACCCCAGTGGAACAGAATCATCTTTCTCTGATATAATAAACATTTCCCATAACCCATTGTTAAATTATGTCAATGGTTACAATAAAAGAAGTTATTATATAGTCATTTTAACAATTCCATGTCATGTTTTTCTGAATCGATATCGGTCCTCATACTGCACTGAAAAGTCCTTTACTAACAATGCTACTCACCTCCTTTTTATTTTTTGTCAATCACACAGCCATAGAGATGTACAGCCCGGAAACAGACCCTTCAGTCCAACTTGTCCATGCCGACCATATATCCATATATGCTATCCTGATCTAGTCCCACTTGCCAGCACTTGGCCCATATTCCCCTAAACCCTTCCTATTCATATACCCATCCAGATGCCTTTTAAATGCTGTAACTGTACCAGCCTCTGCCACTTCCTCTGGCAGCTCATTTCACACCTGTACCACCCTCTGCATGAAAAGGTTGCCCCTTAGGTCCATTTTATATCTTTCCTCTCTTACTCGAAACCTATGCCCTCTAGTTATGGACTCCCCCAACCTAGGGAAAAGACCTTGTCTATTAATCGTATCCGTGCCCCTCATAATTTTGTAAACCTCTATAAGGTCAGCCCTCAGCCTCTGACGTTCCAGGGAAAACAGCCCCAGCCTGTTCAGCCTCTCCCTGTAGCTCAAATCCTCCAACCCTGGCAACATTCTTGTAAATCTTTTCTGAACCCTTTCAACTATCACAACATCTTTCTGATAGGAAGGAGACCAGAATTGCTCGCAATATTCCAACAGTGGCCTAACCAATGTCCTGTACAGCCACAACATGACCTCCCAACTCCTGTACTCAATACTCTGACCAATAAAGGAAAGCATACCAAACGCCGCCTTCACTATCCTATCTACCTGTGACTCCACTTTCAAGGAGCTATGAACCTGCACTCCAAGGTCTATTTGTTCAGCAACA
>NC_057713.1:136846719-136848389 GCF_004010195.1 Chiloscyllium plagiosum
GAATCAAGGGTTATGGAGATAAGGCAGGAACAGGATACTGATTAAGGATGATCAGCCATGATCATATTGAATGGTGGTGCAGGCTCAAAGGGCAGAATGGCCTACTCCTGCACCTATTGTCTATTGTCTAATACCACTAGATCATTGCCTCCCCTAAATATCCTTTTAATACCTTTGTTTAACAAAAAAATTATCTATTTCAGATTTAATATTAATACCAGATCCAGCATCCACTGCTGTTTGTGGAAGAGAATTCCAAACCTTTCCCACCCTTTGTGTGTGTCGGAGTGGTTCCTAACGTCGCTCCTGAACGCTCTGGTCCCAAATCTCAGGTGATGGCCCTAGTTCTAGAATCCCCAACCAATGGAAATAGTTTATCTTTATCTACCCTGTCTTTTCCTGTTAATATCTTGAAGATGCCAATCAGATCACCATGAGAGCAAGTGCTTGTTATAAGGGGCACTTCAGTAAGAGTTTACTGCAACTGGCAGAAGAGAGACAAAGGCTCAGTTTTACTCGATTCGGACATTCCTTGGAAATGCTGCTTTGCTGGAGTGTAGCTACCAACCAAACACCATGACCATCAAAGAGCAGTGAGGCAGGAGGGACATCCTACTCTGAGAATTCTCATACCCCAGGCCTTCACTGGGACCTGATGTACATTTAACTGATGTAACAAAGACAAAGTAGGGTCTAGGGAACAAATCTAACCATGAGCCTGAGTGAGAGTGGGGGAGTGACTGGGATCTAGAACACAATTACCATTTGGATTCCTAAGACACAAATTCCTAAAGTTAGGAGAGCATCCAAAAAAACAAAAATGTGTGCCATTAGAGGGGCACACAAGTTGCTCAGAGAGTAATGGGGGAAGCTGAAAATGTGTTGCTGGAAAAGCACAGCAGGTCAGGCAGCATCCAATGAGCAGGAGAAGCGATGTTTCGGGCATAAGCCCTTCTTCAGGAATGGGGAAGGCCTGTATCATGCTGTTTCTATCTTGGCTCCACAACAGTTGTCGGCTGGGTGGATGTTTCCCCTAAAACTCTCCTGTGTTTGGGAGTATCCACCCACCATTTTATCAGAAAATGAAGGAAGTTTCCCCAAACCAAAGAAATGCCAAGCAAACATTTCCAGCTCACACGTCTTCAGAGCTGTGTAGACTTTCCATTGAATCAAATTACCTACGGTCCTGGAGGAAGAAGTTAACCTGGTTATTTTAAGTAAAGATGCCCTCCAACGCATCTCATCCACATCCCGCACCTCCGCCCTCAGACCCAACCCCTCCAACCGCAACAAGGACAGAACGCCCCTGGTGCTCACCTTCCACCCTACCAACCTTCGCATAAACCAAATCATCCGCCGACATTTCCGCCACCTCCAAACAGACCCCACCACCAGGGATATATTTCCCTCCCCACCCCTCTCCGCCTTCCGCAAAGACCGTGACTACCTGGTCAGGTCCATGCCCCCCTACGACCCACCCTCCCATCCTGGCACATTCCCCTGCCACCGCAGGAACTGTAAAACCTGCGCCCACACCTCCTCCCGCACCTCTATCCAAGGCCCTAAAGGAGCCTTCCAAACCCATCAAAGATTTACCTGCACATCCACTAATATCATCTATTGTACCCGTTGCTCCCGATGCGGTCACCTCTACATTGGGGAGACTGGAC
>NC_057713.1:136848710-136853534 GCF_004010195.1 Chiloscyllium plagiosum
CCCGAAACGTCGATTTTGCTTGTCCTCGGATGCTGCCTGAACTGCTGTGCTCTTCTAGCACCACTGATCCAGAATCTGGTTTCCAGCATCTGCAGTCATTGTTTTTACCTCGTTTATTTTAAGTAGGTTACAGTCATCATTAAAACAGCATCAAGATGAATATAATACATAATGGGTTTGTTAGATAGCATCAATCATTAATGAGGCCAAACACACAGCTTGAATCAATGATTTTATTGTCACACGGTGGCTCAGCAGTTAACGCTGCTGCCTCCCAACACGAAGGACCTGGGGCAACTGACTGACTGTGTGGAGTTTGCACATTCTCCCCGTGTCTGTGTGGGTTTCCTCCGGGTGCTCCGGTTTCCTCCCACAATCCGAAGATGTGCAGGTTAGGGTGGATTGGACATGAGAAATTCAGGGCTACAAGGATGGGAGGGGTGCGGTGAGTCTGGGTGGGATGTTCACCAGAGGGTCAGTGTGGACTCAATGGGCTGAATGGCCTGCTTTCATACTGTGGGGATTTGATGGTTCTAATATATCATGAAGATTCAGTGAAAAAAGTGTTTTGTTGCCACAGTTCAATGCCATTTTGAATGACAAAAGAAATAAAAAGAAATTACTTAAAGAGAGATCACCTTCTGTTCAAATTAGGGTCTCAAGCGTGGCTCCAAGCTCTCTGCAAGGTGTCCCGCTCCTCAAAGAATCCTGCTCCAGGGACAGAAACAACGATACCAATCCTCCAAGAGAATACAGCGGCTCTACTGCCACCTCACCAACACTGCCAGGATTCTGGGCTCACGGCACTGCCAAACACCCCCCCCAACCCCATCCAGAGTCCAGGCACTGCCAACCTCCCCACCCAGAGTCCGGGCACTGCCAAACCCCCCCACCCAGAGTCCGGGCACTGCCAAACTCCCCCACCCAGAGTCCGGGCACTGCCATCCCCCATGCCGCAACCACGACCTTGCCAATGCCACTCCAACCTCGAAGGTGAAGAAGAGAAAGACAGAAGTTGAAAGATCCATGGAGAAAATGATGGCACCGCCCTGGAGCGGCAGGCTCTGAGCAGCCCGAACATTGCCAGCCCTAATGTGCTGGAGCCAGCTTGGTTGCACTTGCCGGGCCTGTCCTTTGCATGGTCAGTGTCAGTATTTCGGAGGTAGTTACCGGTTATTATCTTGGTTGCTGCCCAGAGTCTACAATTCATTGATTTCTCTTTCCCGCTCCCACCCTTCCTCCCCAATCTTATCTATTACTGGTAGTTCCAGCCAGTGAAACGTTAGATGTAATATGCAAATTAAACTCTTTAACTATAGGAAATGAGCAATTTGACCTTTGGTAATGAGTCAGTTGTTATTTCTGGTTGTAAGGTTACATTCAAATTCCCAACAAATGTGAGAAATGCTCTATTAAATGTAAGCTTCCTATTTTAATTTCTAAAGCTATTTAACTGAAAAAGTCACCTCTTATTCAAAATCCTCCATGTGCTCAGACAGTCCAACGTTCTGTAGAAAATACAGTGACAGGATTATATTGAAAGTAAGTATAAAGCTTGGGTTAACTGTGCATATGTTTAATGCTTAAAAATGATACTGATCAGCACAGGTTAAATCAATCTGTTTTAATCTGAAATTAGTTTCATTGATTTTCCAATAAAGGTGGAAAATTTGAATACTTATGTTCAATTTACAAATCACTAGTTAATACTGGTAAGTTATGTATATTTAACATTGAAAAATATTTGTACTGAGAGAAAATTGTGCCAACAGATTACTGTAAACATGACAAATAAACTTTGACATTGAGAGCTATATTAAATCTTACATCTTGCTGTTATGTCAGTAACTGAAAATAAAAGCATCTGTTTCAGCTTCACCAGAATAGACTAATCCAAATAATCAAAAGTCAGATTGATCAAACTTACAGCATGTTTTTGTTACACACCAGCAGAAAGGTTCTAATTCCATTTCACATCTTGTTGTGGTTCCTTTCTCTCCATCAGTCCACCCTCAGTGTGAAGGCAACATCAGGCAGGAATCTGGGGACAGGGAAACACAAGGGAACCTACACGGTGGGCTCCCTTCCAATGTCGGGCCTTCTGGCATGGTTAATGTGACAATTGGCCAATTAGAGTCTGCCCAGTGGGGCCCATATCAAATTGTGGCCATGGAAAGGGACAGCCTAGAATAGTAATGTCAAGCCGTGAAACAGAATTCTGTTCCAGCAATCAGAGGGTATGCTCAGTGGCTGTAACTTTTAATTGGCAGATATCATAATTGAAGGAAGGAATATAGGAACAGTAATAGGCCATTCAGCCCGTTAAGCCTCCGCTGCTATTATTACAATCACAGCTGAACAAAAGCATCAATGTCTTTTCCACATACTACCCCCATAACCTTTTAAGTCATTTCATCATTGGCGTTCAGAAATTTATCAATTAATCTTCCTCTAGGATGGAAAATTCCAAAGGTTTAACATCCTGAGTATAAAAATAATTGACCTAATCTTGGTCCTAATTGGCATCTTCCTTACTTTTCAAATTGTAGACACCACAACTAGAGGAAACATCTATCCTGCATCTACCCGATCGTGTCATTAGATTCCCTACAGTATGGAAACAGGCCCTTTGGCCCAACAAGTCCACCCAGACCCATTCCCCATATTCACCCCTGACTACGGGCAATTTAGCATGACCAATTCACCTGACCTGCACATCTTTTTGGACTGTGGGAGGAAACCCACACAGACACGGGGTGAATGTGCAAACTCCACACAGTCAGTCACCCGAGGCTGGAACCGAACCTGGGATCCTGGTGCTGTGAGGCAGCAGTGCTAACCACTGAGCCACTGTGCTGCCCTTAAGTATGTAAGCATTGTGTAGATTTCAATGAGATCACCTCTTGATCTTAGAAACTCTCGAAAATAGAAGTCTGGTTTGATCAAATTCTCTTTATGGGGCAGAAGAACACTTCTGGTGAACCTTTGATGTATTCTGCTATGGCAATAATATCCTCCCTGAGATAAGGAAACGAAAATGCACACAATACTCTCCATGTAGTCTAATTAAGATCCTGTACAAGTGAAGCAAGACTCCAGCTGCTCTGTACTCAAATCCTCTTGCAATAAAGGCCAACATTCCATTAAACTTCCCAACAGCTCACTGTACTCTAATTCTGGATCAGTGGTGCTGGAAGAGCACAGCAATTCAGGCAGCATCCGATGAGCAGCAAAATCGATGTTTCGGGCAAAAGCCCATCATCAGGAATAAAGGCAGAGAGCCTGAAGCGTGGAGAGAGAATCTAGGGGAGGGTGGGGGTGTGTTTGTGTGTGTGTGTTTGCGCGTCAGGGAGAAGGTACATTCACACCCCACAAATGCCAGGCTATGGCCATCACCACTAAGAGACAATCTAACCACTGCTCCTTGACATTCAATGGTGTTACCATCACTGAATCCCCCACAGTCAACATCCTGGGAGCTATCATTGATCAGAAACTCAACTGGACTCACCAATAAACCCAGTGGCTACAAGAACAGGTCAGAGGCTGGGAATACTACGGTGAGTAACTCCCCTCTGACTCCCCAAAGCCTGTTCACCATCTACAAGGCACAAGTTAGGAGTGTGATGGAAGACTCCCACTTGCCTGGATGGGTGCAGCTCCAATAACACTCAAAAAGCTTGACACCATCCAGGATAAAGCAGCCACTTGATTGGCACCACATCCACAAACATCCACTCCCTCCCCCACCGACGCTCAGTAACAGCAGTGTGTACTATCTACAAGATGCACTGCAGAAACTCACCAAAGATCCTCAGACAGCACCTTCCAAACACTCGACCCCTTCCATCTAGAAGGACAAGGGCAGCAGGTACATGGGAACACCACCCCCTGTAAGTTCCCCTCCAAGCCACTCACCATCCTGACTTGGAAAAAAACACTGTTCCTTCACTGTGGTTGGGTCAAAATCCTGGAATTCCCATTGGGGATCTACCTACAGCACATGGACTGCAGCGGGTCAAGAAGGCAGCTCACCTCCACCTTCTCAAGGGGTAACTAGGGACGGGCAATAAATGCTGGTCCCAGACAGTGACGCCCGCATCCCACAAAATGGATATATCAAAAGAACGTTGCTTATCCAATGTAGGTCAGTGAACACAGGGGTAGTTATTGAATATGATTTGGTGTAAGATTTAATGGTATTGCAGAAGTGGTTACTGTGGATTATTCCAGTGAAAATCAGAGGGAACTACAGCTTACATCAGAAATCACAGAATCTCTGTAACTTTTCTTTTTTTCTCATTTTCTTCCCTCTTTCTGACCTTGGTATCCTGTTTGACCCTGACTTGAGGTTCCAACCACATACAGCTCCATCACTGAGATTTCTACTGCCGTAGTATTAACCTTCTCTGCTCCTAATTCATATGAAAATACAAATTAGGAGTAGGAGTAAGCCATTTGGCCCTTCGAGCTTGTTCCGCCATGATGGCTGATCTGATGACTCCACATTTCTGTCTACTCCCCTTATAACCTTTCACCTCCTTCTTTCTCAAGAATCTCTCTACCTCTTCCTTAAATATATTTAAACACTCTGCTTTCATGCCTTTTGAGGAAGAGAGTTCCAAGACTCTCAGCTTACTGTGAGAAACTACATGTACCCTCATCTCTGTTTTAAGGAGACCCTTATCTTTAAATAATGAGCCCTGACTCTGGATTCTCCCATAAGTTGCAGCACCCTCTCCAGACTGACGCTGTCCACACCCAGCTCATCTGTTAGCTTTCAAATTCACTATTCCAACACTCTCTTGTGTGTTCTCCCATTTC
>NC_057713.1:136853607-136859134 GCF_004010195.1 Chiloscyllium plagiosum
TGTTTCCTATCTTCCTGGTGGTGGAAATTGAATAAAGATTCGTGCACCTTGCGTCTTTCACTGTGTCTCACACCTGCACACACACAAAAATAAAAACTTTATGTTGCTGTCACCCCAGGTGGGTACCGGGGTGGGCTGTCCTAGAGGTGGATGGAAGGTTTGTCAGGGCAGACCGAGAGCTGGAAGGTGCATGGGGTGGGCTGCCTTAGAATGTCCGGAAGGTGGGAGGGATGGGGGGACTTGCTGGGTTTTCTGGGGGACTGTATTGTATGCACTGTTGTTTTTATGTAATTTGACTGTCTTGTATGTATAAATGTCATTGTTTCTGTTTTGTAATGCTTGGATCTGGGATTTGAGGTTTGTCCTCATTTCCCTGAAAACTGGTTGAATGTCAGGGTTCGGGGCCGTGCTTTGCTGCCCCTCTCCCTTGTAAAATTGCTGTTTCTCTGTATACAGCTGTAAATGTTAACTGTTCTGTAAACTGTGCATTGTTTAGTAAAATATAAAAACTTTATGTTTTTCCACATTAAATCCTGTTTGCCATGTTCTTGATCATTCATTAACCTTGCCTAAATCCTCCAGAAACCACTTTGTATCTTCTTCACAAATCACATTTCCCGCTCAGCTTTCAATCATCTGCAAACTTGGAAATATTTTATTTGAATCCTTAAATCCAAACCATTGATCTATGTGTGAGTAGTTGGGGCCCTAGGACTGATCCTTGCAATACCGCACTGGTCAGAGTTTGTTAATGTGAGAATGACCCCTTTGTTTTCATTCTCTGACTTCTTTCAGAAAATCAATCCTCAATCCGTGATAGTACTATTCCATCTGCTCCTATCCCACATACTTTAATTTTGTTAACCACCCTCTGTGATGGAAATTATCAAAAGCAATCTAGAAATCTAGGTAGATGGAATCTGTCATCTATTTATCAATCCAACACATTCATCCAGCACTATTTCCCATTCACAAGTCGATTCCAGCCCCAGGCGACTGTCTATGTGGAGTTTGTACATTCTCCCCGTGTCTATGTGGGTTTCCTCCAGGTATTCCAGTTTCCTCCCACAGTCCAAAGATGTTCAGGTCAGGGTGAATTGGCCGTGCTAAATTGTTCCATAGTGTTCAGGGATGTGTCAGTTAGGTGCATTAGTCAGGGGATATGTAGAGTAATAGGGTAGGGGAATGGTCACGGTGGGTTACTCTTTGGAGGGTCAGTGTAGACTTGTTGGGCCGAAGGGCCTGTTTCCACACTGTAGAAATTCTATGATTTGAAGTCCATGACACCTTTGCCTCAATCAGATCATTATTATTCAAATGTCTACTCATTGCATCCTTTATAGAAGATTAAAGTATTGACCCTGCTGATGGAAGGCTGGCACATTTGCAGCTTTCTCTCTTGCTCCTTTCTTAAATAGTGGGATGACATTTGAAAGATTCCAATCGACGGCAATCATTCCAGAATCAACAGAGTTTTGGGTGATAATCATCAATGCATTGACCCTCTGTGTCGCCTCCTCCTTCAACACTGCGATATAGAATGGCAGACCCCAGGAATGTATCAGCTTTCACCCCCGGTCCAACCTTCTCACTATCTCTAATTTCCAGCATCTCCTCATTCTCCCCAATCACTTGGATGTGGAAATCTGCAAAATGTCTTGTTTCTTCCTCCGTGAAAACAGACACAAAGTAATTGTTTGCTTTCTTTGCCATTTCGTTAATCCTGATTATAAATTCTCCTGACTGGACTGTAATGGGTGCACATTTTATTTAGCTAAATGTACCTTCAGAAGGCTTTATGGTTCAATTTTTGAAGTTGTGAAGAAGGATCACTGGACTTGAAGTGTTGACTCTCCCTTTCTCTCCACAAATACTGCCTGACCTGCTGAGTTTCTCCAGCAATTGCTGTTTTTGTATTCTCTGGAATGAGATGACTTTCTCACAGTTTTTTGGTTTTGACGATGATATCATATCCCTGTCAATTACAGCCAGCCTCATTCAGTAGCCTGAGTTAGGAGTTGCTCCTTTACAACTGGTTGTCTTCATCTCTGAAGGGGAGAGAGTGAGAAAGAGAGAGTTGCCTTCATGTGCAGACTTGTAGAGATCTGAGTGTAACTGCTGTCTCACCTCAGGGCAACAAAAAGGCAATCAACAAACAAATCAAAAAGCTGTTGCTGGGCAGTTTGTTGCTCACCTGAAAAGCACCTGGTCCCAACTCGCTTTACAAAAAGTGTCAAATCCTCCTTCCCCAGAATTACATACTCTCTGGAACTGATGAGGGAACTGCATATAATTCCAGTTTTCCACTCAGTTGTAATAAAAGATCATTTTCAGCTCATTCTCTGCAACACAGCAATCCAAACTTCCATTTTCCCTGTTTAAATTTCCTAAAGAATTCTACATAGTCCTTACAGCACAAACAGGTCATTGCAGGTGGCTTTTCCTTTGGTTGCTGCATGATAGAATGTGTTGATGATCTTTCTTAAATGTTTGGGCATGTTGTTCTTGTGAGGGATTCTACAGTTTGCAAGTTGGTTTAAACAACCTTTAGCCCAGGATTACCTGCTTATTTTTATAGTGCCAGTGACCATCCTCATGACTTGTCTTAACAATGAAACATGCAAGATTGTCCCTGGAGCTACTGGTTTGTAAAGGTCATATGAGGTCACAGATAGAAGACTGCAAGGAAACATCTGACTTAAAGTCCTCAGCAACCTGACGCAAATCATCCCACATCATGAGTCTGTCGCGCATCCACTCTCTGTTGGGTATCAGATATGCCAGCCTGGAATCTGAAATCTAATCTAACATGAATTATTTACTCAACATCAGACCCAGGTTGGACCAAAGGATCTGTTTCCATTTTGTATAACTCTATGACACTATAAATACACGACCACTCCAGGTCTGAGTGCATTTAGACAAGGTTCACAAATGTTTGCAGTTACTAATAAGGAAGTCTTGTTATATCTATACAATGTCGAAGTGAAGCTGAATCTGGAGTACTGTGTACAGTTTTGGTCTCTGTATTTAAAAAAGGATATACTGGCATTGGAGGAGGTGCAAAAGAGATGTGCCAGGTTGGTTTCTGGGATGAAAGGGGTGGTTTATTAAGAATGGCTAAATGAGTTTAACTAAATAAGTTCCGCCTTTATTCATTCGGGTTTAGAAGAATGAGGAGTGGCCTTGTTGAAAGATATAAAGATTCTGACAGGTTTAACTGGGGAGATGTTTCCGTTAGTGGGGAATCTTAAAATAGGAACATAGTTACCGAATAAGGGGACACTCATTTAAAAATCAAAGACAGCAGTGAATGTGTGGAATTCTCGACTTCAGAGATGTGTGGAGGCTAATCACTGAACATTTCTGAAGAGGAGGTGATCAGTTTAATAAATATCAAAGCATTAAGGTCAACGTGGAGAAGAATCAACGTCTGGGGCAGATCCGTGTTGATCAATGGCAGAGCGTGCGCAAAGGACTGAATGCATTATTCTTTATTTGATGATCTTATCGTGGATAGCAATCATTGCAAGATGGGCTTGGTAAAATATTCAGTTAGTACAGTCATACATGATAAAGTCAAAAGGGATCTTATTGTTCTAAATTAATCATGCAGTAACAGAAGTTGAGCCAAATACCTTTAGATACTTTGATTCTGTAATATAACCAAATGTTAATGGCCACAACATGTTGGTTTAAAGAGCTTTTACCTGCAGATCACATGATTATTTATAGTTTTTCTCATTATTAAACTTGAAATAAATTTGATTTGGCATTCTCTCCTGGAGACTCCTTCTAAAACTGGTCTCTCAGTTGTTGTTGTTGTGTGGTACCTTAGAGTATGTTTTGGGTGAACTACTCTACGAAAGAGACATGGTTTGAGCCATCTAACTTTTGCAAGTAGTTTTTTATTTACATTATTGACATATTTTCTGGCTAAGCACAAGGTCGGAGTTGTTTTTGCTTCTTCAGAGTCCCTACGTTATCATGTGATCTTGACATCATTGAGGTGTTTCCGAGATAGCTGCTCAACAGTTAACCCTTTACACTACAGTCCACCTCAAAAATTCACAGGTCAAACCTTGTCACCTCTAACAATTCAGCTAATAACTCCATACTGAGTTGGTTCTTTTCCAGGACGTTTCTCCTGCTCCTGTCCTGTTAATGAGTAGCTGCTGAAAATCATTCCAACTGTTTGGCCCATGCACAGTCAGTGAAATGCAACAGGCAAAGTGAAATTTCCAACAATTGCCTATTTACCTGTGGTCAACAGAAGATTAGAAAGTAAACTCAGATCCCACTTGCCCTCCATAAGATCAAACACTGTGGGAGGATGTTAAGCTGGTGGTCTGATTTTACAGAGGCACGGCAAGAGACTGAGTCATCTCTGAAAATCCAGTTCATTGTTTCTTTCTCAAATACTGACTCTAGAATCAGATTCCAAGAATGGAGTCTTGTTTTAATATCACATCTTTCACAACTTCAGAAAGTGCCTTAAACACTTCACAGTCAATTAAGTCATTTTGAAATGTAGGAAACACAATAGCCAATCCTGTACACAACAGGATATCAGCTGTGCAACTCTTCACTGTGTTTCTCTCATCCTCTCTTCCAAATCTCTTCAACTGATCCTTGTCCCTTATCTCTAGTCCAAGTTACTGAAACTAGTCTCCTCTATCCTTTCTTCATTTTAAACAATTCCTTTCTATTGTTTCATAATCTTCAATATTCTTCTGGGAAAAAGAACACTTTTTCATATCTTTGTTTTTATGTCTTTTTCTTTGTCTGATGTATTTAGCAACAATTTTGTTACCATCTTATGAAGGGTTTTTTTTGCGTACACCATAGAAACCTTCAGAAATGGTAATAATGCTGCTGATGCTTTTATCAAGAATATCTACCTAGTTTGATATAAGTGTTGAAATTATCAGCCTGGATTTAACTTGATTTTAATGGTGCAGATAGGAATTAATATGATGGGAATATGCAGTTTGTTTCTATATTCACTCCATGATAATTGGCTCTGTTCAGGGACAGAAAAGCTGCCCTTCCCACCAAATGATTAGATACACACACACAAACACATACACAAACACATACACACACACACACACACACACACACACGTATACACACACACACACTCTTACCTGTTGAAGGGCTAATGCCCGAAACGTCGATTCTCCTGTTCCCTAGATGCTGCCTGACCTGCTGCGCTTTTCCAGCAACACATTTCCATCATTGTACCCTGAAGGTTACTGCCCAGGTGGATAGAGTGGTCAAGAAGGCATATAGTAGGCTTGCTTTCATTGGACGGGGTATTGAGTATAAGAGCTGGCAAGTCATGTTAAAATTGTACAAGACATTGGTTCGGCCGCATTTAGAATACTGTGTACAGTTCTGGGTGCCACATTACCAAAAGGATGTGGACGCTTTGGAGAGGGTGCAGAGAAGGTTTACGAGGATGTTGCCTGGTATGGAAGGTGCTAGCTATGAAGAGAGGTTGAGTAGGTTAGGTTTATTTTCA
>NC_057713.1:136860322-136869958 GCF_004010195.1 Chiloscyllium plagiosum
TCTTTCAGCAAGCCAATTACTGATCCAAACTGCTATATCTCCCACAATCCCATTCCTCCACATTTTGTACAATAGCCTACTATGGGGAACCTTATCGAACGCCTTGCTGAAATCCATATACACCACATCAACCAGTTTACTCTCATCTACCTATTTGGTCACCTTCTCAAAGAACTAAGGGAGGGACTACTGAAAGAACTACTGAGGGAGTGCTGTACAATCAGAGCTGCTGTCTTGCAGATTTAAACTGAGACCCATGTCAATATTCCAAGGTCAATGTTCTTTCTGATTTGTCTTTGCTATATATGACTAGTTAGTTGTATGGAATGCTGGTGTACTGCATACAACTTAATGGAGCATAGATTCTTGTGTTCGATTTGTACTTTGTGTGCTGGCTTTCAGATTGTGTTGTCAGTGTTCAGCTATGAGGGGACATTGTCCAAGAGCCTATGTTTTACATGTTTTGGAGACAATCAATAAAACTATTGTCAAAATGGTGTGTCCTAGTTTCCTTCGTTTTGTCTTTTTTTTCTCTTATCTGCCAATGATTGAGAGGACACAGTTCTGAGAGTGTTTACGATCTCAGTATTTTGCAGATCCTGTGTCATAGGATATTTGACAGAATTGTCACGGGGTGTGGGGGGAAGTGAGATGTATGGATGGGATGCAACATGGAGAAAGCTTCACAGTTTTCAGGAACAGACACTGGATTGCACTCCGAACTGGAATCAGCCGCTGGAGTTTTCCACCCCTTATCCTGGGAAGTTTGCGATCAATGGCAGTGTCACTGTAACTGTGACATCAGGGAAATCAATGCAGACTGAGAGTGGGTCATGACCCAGTTAACTCAATGTCACACAATGTGGTGAACCCATCTTTCAAACCAACAGGAGTTTCTTTTTTCTTACACTATATAGCATCGGTTCCTGAATATTTTAGATTTGTTTTGTTTTGTTAATTGAGGCTTTTCATTTATTGGTACACACGGACATAAAGCATACAGCACCCAGCATTTCCCTTTTTCTAATCCAGGCAGAATGACCATGTAAAACTCTGCAAAAATCAAACTTACAAGCAATAGCATTCTAGCCTTCTGTAGGAAAATGGCTACGGATTTATAATAGTTACGTAGTTAGATATGATTGTTACAAAAAGTAAAGACCCAGTCCTTTTCATAACTAGAATGTGCCGTCTCATCACAGTGTGTTGCTGCAAAATGGTGGTGATTGCTTGTGTAATTCCCTCCAACAAAAGTACTTCCACTGAGCTGAACTCTGCTGACATGGCAGAGACTTTCAGCCTTTTCGACACAACTCAGCATCTTTATAACATCACTTGTGATTTTTACCAAATTGTGACACTGATCAGTGATCTGATTTGTTATCTCAGTACCTAGATGGTATCTCTGCATTAACATGTGACCCAGGCTCACATCATTAATTTATTCTGTTGTTTTAGCAGATTTTGATTTTATCAAATAACATTCAATTTGTTTAATTTCTTTTACTGTTTATAGAACAGCTTTCCATAGGTGTGCCTCAATTTCTACTTACACAATTTTAACCCAGGACATAGATGCTATTCTGTTTTAAATTATTCCATGGAGTTCAATCAAAATGAATAGTTTGGAACAACATTAGACCTAGAATGTGTGCCATTTCTGACAAGTACCATTTTTTTTGTAATAACATTGGGCTGAAGCTAATTTTTTTCGTCTCTTCTTCCATGATGGATATCTCTAAATCCCATGCATTTGGAATAATATTTGATGCAGGTCTTTTCTGGATCACCTGAGACAAGTAGAGTGAAGAAGCAATGAGCTTAGAGTTGGGAAAGGTTTAATAGAAATTTCTCCAACTGGCAACCCCTTTTTGAAGCAATTTTCTTTCAGCATTGCCAGACTCAGGTTTGATGGTGACCACCAGGAGGTTTTCATATCTCACCCAAGGCTTTGCTGTTGCTCTGGGAGATACCAGTCTTTGACATCTGGATGGGATGATGAAGTAAGATGGGAGAAAGCTCTTGTTGAGGTTAACACCCCGACCCTGCACTGGGAAATGTAAGCAGAGAGGTTCATGATTCCATTGGACAATCGATCTCATTAGCATGTTGGTTGATTACATGGTCCCTATGAGACTGTGAGAGACACAGAGAATCACTCATGGCTAGGAAGTTAATATGTGGGAGGCTTCATTGTCCAGACCATTGACTGTAGGAGTTGGGACATCATGTTGAAGCTGTACAGTTTATTCCACATACAAACCACTCTCTGTGTGTAAAAATATCACAAGGAAAGACAAGAATTAGTTGGTGTTTTTCTTCCTTTTATCTGGTTATCTCTGAATTAGAGCATTACTTTTTTACAGCAGGAGATTTCCCCAGGTCTGTGGGGTAATTGTCTTTCAGCCTAGTGAAATAACGCCACAGAGGCTGGTATCCCATTACCAAGTCACTGTTCATTTATACATGGAGAGTCCCTGACACTGATTCAGCTGCCTCAGAGCCACCTCTCAGAGTGAACAGGTTGTCTGACAGTCCTATTCACTTTATTTCCCTACACTACTGCCTGACAGCACTAGTGCTTATTTTTCCCCAGCACCCATGTCGTGTGTGTGCAGGTGTCGGACACAGTGAAAAACAACAAGTGTGTAAATCTTTATTTATATTTCACCACCAGGAAGAAAGGAAACACCCGAGTGGCCAGTGACAAGCAGAGCCCTTCACATCAAAGGGCAGTGCTGTGTGATCAAACAGTGAGGGGGAGGGTAGGGACTAAATCAAAATAGAGTTGGAGGGGGAAATGATGCACTCCACTCCCTGCGGCGCCCACCTCTCCCTGAACAACTCCAGGGTGTTGGTCGACACCGCGTGCTCCTTCTAAAAAGGGAGTGCAATCGCCCACACCCAATATATACGTGGTCCACGGACTCCACAGCGCCACAGAACAAGCAGTTGGGCTGGGAGTCCGTGAACCACCGCAATCTGCGGTTGCAGGGGACTGCTGCGTGCAGCACCCTCCACCCCAGATCCCCGAGAGAAAGGGGGAGGACTCCCGCGTAGAGAGCCCTCCACTGGGGATCCCCACCGCCCGGTGGCAAATGGGCACGCCAAGGCGTGTCCGGACAGTGGATGAGGGAGAAGAGGTGGACGGTGTGCAGCAGCAGTCGATACAGGGCCCGCCTTTTTATCTCCCTGACCATTACATCTTAACCAAGGACCAGGCAATTAAAGTTTTTAATTGAGATAAAGAAATAATCTGAATTAATTAGAGTATTGGCCCAGAGTTCCATCACCTGAATACAGATCTGACGAGACTGCAAGGGAATTTGTTAAGTTCGGGAATTCAGTGATCTAGGGATAACATTGCTGCTTCCTATGTGAAAAAATAAACAAATAACCATAAGATATCGGACCAGAATTAGGCCATTTGGCTCATCAAGTCTGTTCCTCCATTTGATCATGGCTGATATATTTCCCATCCACGTTCTCCTGCCTTCTCTCTCTAATCCTTTATCCCCTTATTCATCAAGATACCCCCTTCCCGATCAACAATAATAAAGAAGGTTAAGTTATGATTGCAGGCTTAATTTCAAAAAAGACCCAAAATATATATAACTAGATTTCATAAATTAAACAAGATTAGGTCCTAGATTCAAAAATATAAATAGATAACTCAAACCTCAAAAACCTGTTATCAATTGCAATAGAGATGGATGGTAGACATTTATGTGATTCCCAATAGCTGCATCAATAGTAAGTGTCTACATCCTGAGGAACCTCAGCCCAGAGATATTGAGGTTGAGTCTGAACTGTGCACATTGCGATGAATCAGGGAGGAGGAGAATTACATAGACACTTTGTTCCAGGAGGAAGTCACACTACCTTGGGTTAGATACTGTAGATTGGCTCTATGGTCAGGAACTATCAATAAAGCAGGAATGGGCATTTTGAAGGTTATATTGGAGGTGTTTTGTCTTGGGCCAAAAGGATAAAATTCTTGCGGCTTGCAGAGTGGTTAGGGACTAAGCTGATCAGATTAAGCATGTCACTGTGGCATGGCACGTATATACTTAAAGGTGGAAAATGGAGCAGTTCGAACATTGAAATAAATAAAAGAATTGCAGAGTTCTGAAACAAACAAAAGTAGAAATTGCTGAAAAAGCTCAGCAGGTCAGACAGCGGCTGTGAAGAGAAAACCGAGTTAACTTTTCAGATTCTGTGACCTTTGTTCAGAAATAACAGTAATGAGGTAACAGGGATATTTATGCTAATAATGGGGTGGGGTGGGGGGAGGATTCAAATGAGTGGATAGCTAGAGACAGAAAGAGAGAGAGAGAGAAAAAAGTTAGGCAAACAAAGGATTGCTGAAAGTAAGCCAGGGAAGAAGAGAAGCTAGATTGGTGTTGCTGAGGGCAATGAGTGGGTGAGAATAAGTTGGCAATGCTGAAAGCAGCCCAATTCCTGACAAGGTCTGGGGTGTGGGCATGGGTACAAGTCATGGAACGAGGGATTGAGTCCTGAAAGCTGTATGCTCCCCAAGTGGAAGATGAGGTTAACTGAGAATCAATGTAGTTCAGAGATCAGTGATGGAGATCTTCCGACAGGAGCTGCATCAGGTCAAAGCGAGATCAGGCTAAATCTAGACCTTGACAAATCAAGATCAGGGCTTTGCTAGATTTGAACTAATTTCATCAGGACTGTTCTAGGACAGAGCAAATCTAGACTGGACAAGGTTGGATCAGAATCTGACTGGATCAGGACCAATCTGGCTATAAAAACAGTAAAGCTTGAGAATAACAGCCCTGATCCAAACTCAGAGCCGACTCTCAAGGTGGAACTTCAGTTAGGAAAATTGCCGCTATTGTCATGTTTTACTGTTTGTTACTTATTAATTCAAACACTCTGTTGTAATCAGTGTGAACAGAAGAAAAATATTTGACCTTCCCCACGTGATCATTACAGACATCTCAGCAGAAGCTTGACTATTCTGAGCAAGTTCAGAGTTCTGAAGAATGGTTACCAGATCCCGGACCATCAGCTCAGCTTCCTGGCCACAGATGCTGGTCCGATTCTTCCAGCAATTTCTGGTTTTGTTTCTGATTTTCAACATCTGCAGTTCTTTTGGTGTTTTCTTAACAATTGGGACCTGCTGCGCTTTTCCAGCAACACATTTTCAGCTACTGGCTTAGTGACCACCAACAATGGGCACAGCAGTGAATTCGCAAGAGAAGGAACAGGAATTCTGATTTCCGGGCAGGCCCGCTCCATGATTTCCCTGCAACAACACTTTTTTTAAATTTCAAAAATATACTTTATTCGTACAATTATTTTGATATCTATGAGGAGAAAGTGAGGTCTGCAGATGCTGGAGATCAGAGCTGGAAATGTGTTGCTGGAAAAGCGCAGCAGGTCAGGCAGCATCCAGGGAACAGGAGAATCGACGTTTCGGGCATAAGCCCTTCTTCAGGAACCACAATTGGTCATGCCATTCTTATGCAGACATTGCATTTCTTTACATACAGAGATCAGAATTAATCATTCGTATTTGCAAGTCTGTACATTGACCATCCAGGTGTTTAGCTGAGGCATCAGCGGAGCCCAATTGCTCCGTGGGCCCCTTGTTCTTCTTAGGCAGGCAGCTGTTACACGGTGGTCTTTCCCCACCGCGCCTTGACGGCAGCTGCCCCAAGCTTCAGCGCGTCCCTCAACACGTAGTCCTGGACCTTGGAATGTGCCAGTCTGCAACACTCAGTCGGGGTCATCTCCTTCAGCTGGAAGATAAACAAGTTTCGGACCGCCCAGAGAGCGTCCTTCACCGAGTTGATGATCCTCCAGGCACAGTTGATGCTCGTCTCGGTGTGTGTCCCGGGGAACAGGCCGTAGAGCACAGAACGGCTCGGGATGAACCTTGACTGCATTCCTCTCCAGACTTCCTCTGCATAGGCACATTCCAGAACATTCCAGTTGAAATGGTGATTTGCTGGAAGACAGATCTGTGAGCAGCTTAGACACACAAAACCCAGAGTAAGCAGCTCACAATCACAGTGCAGCTGCCCCAATGCCAACGTTTCATGGAGTCTGCTTTGTTTGATGGAAAACTGAGATATTGTCAGCCTTCACAGGTTATGGGCTGATATTAACCAGCATTTCTAGGAATTTCAGACTGTATATCAGAGCTCCAGACCAAACTGGAAGTGAACTGCACGGTGGCACAGTGGTTAGCACTGCTGCCTCACAGCCCCAGAGACCAAGGTTCAATTCCCGCCTCAGGCAACTGTCTGTGTGGAGTTTGCACGTTCTCCCCGTGTCTGCGTGGGTTTCTTCCCACAGTCCAAAAATGTGCGGGTCAGGTGAATTGGTCATGCTAAATTGCCCCTAGTGTTAGGTGAAAGGGTAAATGTAGGGGAATGGGTCTGGGTGGGTTGCTCTTCGGCGGGTCGGTGTGGACTTGTTGGGCTGTAGGGCCTGTTTCCACACTGTAAGTAATCTAATCTACCCATTGTATTTGGCTCATCAAATCTAACATCTTGTGAGACAGTAAGGGCTGCAGAAGCTGGAAGCCAGAGTCAATAGGCACGGTGTTGGAAAAGCACCGCAGGTCAGGCTGCATCCGAAGAGCAGGAAAATCGACATTTCGGGTATAAGCCCTTCATCAGGTTTCCTGCTGTGCTTTTCCAGCACCACACTCTCAGCTCTGATCGCCAGTATCTGCAGCCCTCAGTTTCTCCTCCCTGTTTCTATGAGGGCCGAACATGATTCCTTTACAGCAGAGTTCATACTGACTGCCCCACTGCTCTCCTGGACACATCACTGACTGGAATGGACTGCAGCCTTTCAGAGATAAAGTTATAGTAGGCTAGCTGGAATTAATTAGATGTGATATGAAATGTCTGTTTTTTTGTCAATGGGTAGTGATGTTGAGATTAAGTCACTTACATTGTTATGTATCAGACCATAACAGAATTAGACCATTCGACCCATCGTGTGTGCTGATGTTTCCCAGCCTCATTACGAATCAAGAACTGATCCATCTCTGTGTTAAATACACTCAGTGACTTGGCCTCCACAGCCCTCTGTGGCACTGAGTCCCACAGAGTCCCCACCCTCTGGCTGAAGAAATTCCACCTCATCTCAGCTCTAAAGGGCCATCCCTTCACCCTGAGGCTGTGCCCTCGGGTCCTAGTCTCTCCAGCTGGAGGAAACATCTTCCCCATGCTATCTGTGCCTTCAGCTCCTTCATCCAGATCCCCAGTACGTAACATTAATAGGTGCAAAATGGCAGTGGTCTGCTGGTCAGGTTGGTTGAGGGGATGGGCTCAGTCTGTTGAGTCTGTCCATAGTAACTATGGGAACTGAGAGAGGGATAGGGGAAAGGATGGCTGTGACTATGGAGCAGTGAAGTATTAGTTATTGTTATCTGACAATGAGTTATGTCTGGAAGGGCTTAGCTAAAAACAGAAATTGCTGGAGAAACTCAGCAGATCTGGCAGCATCGTCGAGAGAGAAACAGAGGAGGGGTTGATGTTTTGAGTCCAGTAACCCTTCGTCAGGATTGTTTTTTTATCTAGTTCTGATGAAAGGTCATTGGACACAAAACGTTAATTCTGTTCTCTCTTCACAGATGGTATCAGATCTGGTGACTTCCTCCAGGTCAAACAGTCATAGAGATGTACAACGCGGAAACAGACCCTTCGGTCCAACCCGTCCATGCCGACCAGATATCCCAACCCAATCTAGTCCCACCTGCCAGCACCCGGCCCATATCCCTCCAAACCCTTCCTATTCATATACCCGTGCAAATGCCTCTTAAATGTTGCAATTGTACCAGCCTCCACCACATCCTCTGGCAGCTCATTCCATACACGTACCACCCTCTGTGTGAAAAGGTTGCCCCTCAGGTCCCTTTTATATCTTTCCCCTCTCACCCTAACCCTATGCCCCTCTAGTCCTGGTCCTTTCTGTTTTTTATTGTTTCATATCTCCAGCATCTGCTGTTCCTTATTTTAGGGTTTGGCTGTAGAGTAACTGATTACTTACTCCATGCTTCCTATGCAGTAGCTCCAAATGCATCTCATCATTAAACCTGAAAATGGTTCTATTCCTGGGAACATTTGGAGAAAAGAAAATGCAAATTCAAAATCAATTCTTGTTTTGAAAGGGGATAAAAGATAATGGGGAGAAGGGAGGAGAATGGGGTTGAGAAAAATATCAACCATGATCCTATGATGGATTAACGTTGATGGGCTGAATGGCCTAATCCTGCTCCTATAGCTATGGTCTTATGGTCTTGTTGCATTTCTAATAATCAGCTCAGGTGAAAGTAGATCAGAAGTAAGGCACATGTATTTTTTTGTTGTAGAAAAACACCACAAATGTTTACAGTAGGCTTTCTGAATGACATTGAGGAAACATCAGTTAGCACTGTGTCTAAATGTGTAGTCTTTCTCAACTTAGAACTGAAAAAACATACACAAAAGGTAATCCTGAAAGACAATCCCGGATGGCATATGAAATGTATGATATCATTTTCCCTTTCACATTTTGAAGTTAGCATGACATTCTGCTGCCATTTATTTAACAATGTGTTCCAGCAACTCTTTATCACATCAAACACTAAACTCCAAATTCTTACCAGCAAATCTGCTGTAAAGATCAACCTATTACTGAAATAAAAGAAAATGAACCAATGCAGAAATATTTTGATAAGCAAACATAAGAACAAAACTAAATATTGGAAGAGAACAAACAAAAGGTTTGTCAAACAGAAACTCGACTGTAGGATAAAACAATAGATGGATGTGAACACTTACCTGGTAATAGGAAGCTAAAAGAAAATGAATGTCTGTTTTTTTTAACGATAACAGAATCCTAGTGATTTTGTACAAACTTATTTATTCGACTCTGTATAATGAGCGTTGACTGCTCAGACTGCATCAGGTGGTTTGTTAAGTGCACAGCAGTGTAATACAACAGAGAGTCTCTGTTGAACCTGTCACATTAATACAGCGAAACAAGGGCATTTAAAGCTGGTCTGCTAATACTGCATCATCAGTGATATCAAGTGACGTCAGATCACATGGAACAGGGGCATGAGTGAAGAGCATTCCAATACAGTCCAGCTGACCCATGTCTGTGTAAATGATCATGAAACAGCCATTAATTTGTAACAGGTAGTTTCAGTTAGGTCACATACCTGGCTGGTTGGTTTGTGATGCAGATTGACGTCATCAGCACAGCATCATACAGTCACAGAGATGTACAGCATGGAAACAGACCCTTCGGTCCAACCTGTCCATGCCGACCAAATATCCCAACCCAATCTAGTCCCACCTGCCAGCACCCGGCCCATATCCCTCCAAACCCTTCCTATCCATATACACATCCAAATGCCTCTTAAATGTTGCAATTGTACCAGCCTCCACCACTTCCTCTGGCAGCTCATTCCATACACGCACCACCCTCTGTGTGAAAAGGTTGCCCGTCAGGTCTCTTTTATATCTTTCCACTCTCACCGTAAACCTATGCCCTCTAGTTCTGGACTCCCCCACCCCAGAGAAAAGACTTTATCTATTTATCCTATCCATGTCCCTCATAATTTTGTAAACATCTATAAGGTCACCCCTCAGCCTCCAACGC
>NC_057713.1:136870877-136878005 GCF_004010195.1 Chiloscyllium plagiosum
TGGACATTTTGCAAAATGTCACCATCTATTTCCCTACAGTCTATATCTTCCATATCCTTTTCCACAGTAAATACTGATGCAAAATACTCGTTTAGTATCTCCCCCATTTTCTGCGGCTCCACACAAAGGCTGCCTTGCTGATCTTTGAGGGGCCCTTTTCTCTCCCTCATTACCCTTTTGGCCTTAATGTATTTGTAAAAACACTTTGGATTTTCCTCCTCTGTAATATGAACATTTTGCAAGTTGTCATGATTTCCTCTGCACAAAGCCAAGCTGACTACCCCTAATCAATCCTTGTCTTTCCAAACATGTCGAACCCCGTCCAACAACTTACCACCACAGTTGTTATGCTCACCGGTGTGTAGTTCTCTTGCATTTCCCTGCAGTCTTTCTTAGATAATGACACATCAGCCACCTTCCAGTCTTCTGAAAATTCATTCATGCTGTTATAAGTGTACGGTATGGGAGTTGGCGCACCTCTTTATGGTTCAGACTGACCACATTGCAGCAAGTGTTGGTTGTTTGAGGAACTCCAACTCAGCGTTGATGAGCTGGAGCCTGAACTTTGAACACTGTGATACATCAGGGAGGGGGAGAGTTACCCGGACACTGTGTTTCAAGAGGCAGTCAGACCCCTTTGATTAACTATCTCAAATTCAGTCAGTGGCCAGGAACAAGGCGCTGTGTGATTATGAGTGAGGCAAGTAGAGGGATCCTGGAGGTGGTGCTTAAAGTGTTTCAGCCCTTGAGCTTGTCTAACAATGTTTGAAATTCTTGCTCCCTGTGTGGATGACAGCGAAGGCTATTGGGAGAATGAGCAAACTGACCACAACATGTGGCACAGGGAGCCATTGAAGAGGAGATAGAAACACAAAGTGTAATTGTAATTGGGATAGTATAGTCAGGGAAATAGACACTGTTCTCTGTGGCCACAATCGAGAGTCCCAAAGGCTGGGTTGCCTGCCTGGTGCCCAAGATCAGGATTATCTCATCTGGGCTGCAGAGGAACCTAGAGTGGGAGGGGAAAGATCCAGTCTGGTACATTCAATATACCATATATACTCAAGTAATAGTTGAATTTTTCATCTACATTTTAAGGTTAATTTATGGGCCGACTATTACATGGATAATATTTTTGAGTGGGGCTGAAATTCCTACCCATCAAAATTCATACCATATCATTAGCAGAAGCCCATTTGATCTCTAAACAAATAAAGAAATGAAAGCACAACGAATTATGGTAATTCTGGAACCCTGGAGCAGAGTGTCACGGGTGGCAGACTGACTCGTACAGGTTGATCTGTTATCTGTGAAGAACTGGGGTCAACCTTTACACGAGATATATGGAAAAACATTCCAGATTTTGTAACTAAAAATAGAAGGGTCAACTCTGACATGAGATCAACTATTACTCGAGTCTATACAGTAGGTCGCAAGAGAAAAGAGAGAATGTGAGCAGCTCGGGGCAGAATCAATGAGGTAATAATCTCCGGGTTACTCCCTGAATCACGAGTTAATTGGCACAGGGTCAATAAGATTAAATAGGTAAGGATGTGGCTCACAGACTTCTCCCACAGAAGAGAAACAGATTTCAATTCATGGGATGTTGGCACCAGTCCTGGAGAGGGAGGGAGCTGGTCTGATGGGATGGGCGCCACCTGAATTGTAATGGGACCAAAGTCCTGGAGAATCACATAACCAAGGCTGTACATATAATAGCTAAGGGGTGGTGGGTGGGGGCGGTGTTGACAGAGGGGGTTACAGGTGGTGGGGGTGAGATTTTGGCAGGGGGTGGGGTTAAGGCACATTGCAAATTTTTGCTATAAATTCTGTGTTACGATCGAGCCCTCCACAATCACCTGATGAAGGAGCGTCGCTCCGAAAGCTAGTGTGCTTCCAATTAAACCTGTTGGACTATAACCTGGTGTTGTGTGATTTTTAACTTCGTACACCCCAGTCCAACACCGGCATCTCCAAATTATAAAAACAAAAGTATAGCAGAAGGTAGGATTTCTGGTTTGTGATGAGGTGGAGTGTTATCGATTGTTCTTCCAGCTTCCTGGTTGTCTGCGAGATAAAGTCATTAACAGACGCAATGTTCCTTAATGAAGTAAGCACTCACTATATAGTGGACTGATGGTGCAAATTGAGGTAAATCAAGATCACAAGGACTTTAGATAGCTTTAGTGGGTGGGAGGGATTCAGGAATGGAAAAGGGTCAGGAATGTAACTATAGGCACAACAGATGAGGGAACAACTATGGGAAGGGGACCAGTCAACACAGGACTGAGGGTGTTGTACTTAAATGCACACAGTGTACGAAAGAAGATAAAGGAGTTTGTAATGCAGATTGTAATTGCCAGGTCCAATATTGTGGGTATCACAGAGACGTGGCTGCAAGGGGATCAGGGCAGGGAGCTAAATCTCCAGGATGTACATCCTCTCGAAAGGAGAGGCCAATTGTCAAAGGGCCCGGGATTGCCTTGTCAATAAGAAATGAAATTAAATCAATAGCAAGAAGTGATGTGGAGTCAGAAGGCTTAGAATCTGCGTGGGTAGGGTTGAGGAACCACAAAGGAAGAAAGACCCTGATAGAATTTATGTACAGGAGCCCCTAGCAGTAGTCAGGAAAAGGGCAGAAAATAAATCAGGAGATAGAAAATGCACATAAGGAAGGCCCTGTTATAATACATAATAACGTCAATATGCAGGTGCACTGGGAAAATCAGGTTGGTGACAGATCTGAAGAAAAATATTTTGTGGACTACGTGCACAATGACCTTTTTGGAGCAGCTTGTAACAGAGCCCACTAGGGAACAGGCAGTTCTGGACTGACTGCCACGAGGGGTCATAGTTTGAAGATATCAGGCGGAAGGTATAGGTGGGATGTCAGAGGAAGGTTCTTTACTTAGAGAGTTGTGAATGCATGGAATGCGTTGCCAGCTGTGGTGGTGGAAGCAGAGACGTTAGGGACATTTAAGCGACTGTTGGACATGCACATGGACAGCAGTGAATTGAGGGGTGTGTAGGTTAGATTATTTTATTTTAGATTAGGATTCATCCTCGGCACAACATTGTGGGTCGAAGGGCCTGTTCTGTGCTGTACATTTCTATGTTCTAAGTTCTGTGTTCTAAGAGCCTTTTTAGATATCTGAAAGGTGACAGAGAGGCAAGACATTGAACTGCTGGAAATGATGCTCGAGAAGTCATAATGGGGAACAAAGAAATGGTGGAGGAACTAATTAGGTGTTTTGCATCAGTTTTCACAGTATAAGACACCAGTAACATACCAGAACTTCAAGACAGTCAGGGGCCAGAGGTGAGTGCAGTGTCCATCACTAAGGAGAAGGTGCTGGGGAAGCTGAAAGGTCTGAAGATGGATCAATCAATTGGACAGATGGACTACACCCCAGAGTAATGAAGGAGATAGCTGAAGAGATTGTGCAGGCATTGGGGGTGATCTTTCAGGAATCACTGGGGTCAGGGAGGGTCCTTGAGGTCATGAAAATGGCAAATGTAACACCCCCCTCCCCCGGTTAGGAATGGAGGGAGGCAGAATTCCTCATGAAGGGCTTATGCCTGAAATGTCGATTCTCCTGCTCCTCAGATGCTGCCTGACCTGCTGTGCTTTTCCAGCACCACACTCTCGATTCTGATCTCCAGCAACTGCAGTCCTCACTTTCTCCTCCTGACAGGAAGCTATTGGCCAGTTAATCTGACCTTGGTCATTGTTAAAATTTTAGAGTCCATTTTTATGGATGACCTTATAGAATATTTGGACGTGCAAGTGAAAATAGGGCTGAGTCAGCACGGGGATTTGTCAAGGGGGGTTCATGCCTGACAAATCTGTTAGTATTCTTTGAGAAGGTAATGAACAAGTTAGAGAAAGGAGAGCCAGTGGGTGGGATCGATTTGAATTTCCAGACAAGGTGCCACATGGGAGGCTGCTAAATAAGATCAGAGCCCATGGTGTTGGGGGCAAGGTATTGGCATGGATAGAGGATTGGCTGACTGGCAGAAGGCAGAGAGGTTTGGTTAGAATTTTTGAAATGATTTGTAGTTTGGGTTGCGGGTGAGGTGGGTGGTTTATTTGCTGAGCTGATGTGTTTTTCTGCATAGGTTTCATCACCTCACTAGCTGACATCATCAGTGCACGTCTGTCCCACCTAGTATTTATGTGTCTCTGTTTTCTGGTCCTGAGTGGTTCGGTACATGAGTGGTTTGTATACAGGGTCCACTTCAATATGCTCATTCATCGAGTTCCAGTTTGAGTGCCAGACTTCAAGGAATTCTCTGGCATGTCTCTGTTTAGCCTGTGCTGGGATGGTTACGTTGTCCCAGTTGAATTTATATCCTTTGTTGTCTGTATGTTTGGAAATGAGAGAGCGCTGGTCGTGTCTGGGAGCAGGGAGCTGCTGTTCATGCATTTGTGTGTTCAGTTTTCTTCCTGTTTGTCCTATGTCGTGTTTTTCACAGTCCTTGCAGGGTACTTTGTAGATAACACATTCATCCTTTTGGATGTGGGTCATAGAGTCATAGAGTCATAGAGATGTACAGCATGGAAACAGACCCTTTGGTCCAACCAGATATCCCAACCCAATCTCGTTCCACCTGCTAGCACCCGGCCCATATCTCTCCAAACCCTTCCTATTCATATACCCATCCAAATGCCTCTTAAATGTTGTAATTGTACCAGCCTCCACCACTTCCTCTGGCAGCTCATTCCATACACGTGCCACCCACTGTGTGAAAAAGTTGCCCCTTAGGTCTCTTTTATATCTTTCCACTCTCACCCTAAACCTATGGCCTCTAGTTCTGGACTCCCCAATCCCAGGGAAAAGACTTTATCTATTTATCCTATCCATGCCCCTCATAGTTTTGTAAACCTCTACAATGTCCTGTACAGCTGCAACATGACCTCCCAAATCCTGTACTCAATACTCTGACTAATAAAAAAAAGCATACCAAACGCCTTCTTCACTATCCTATCTACCTCCAACTCCACTTTCAAGGAGCTATGAACCTGCACCCCAAGGTCTCTTTGTTCAACAACACTCTCTAGGACCTTACCATTAAGTGTATAATTCCTGCTAAGATTTGCTTTCCCAAAATGTAGCACCTCGCATTTATCTGAATTAAATTCCATCTGCTACTTCTCAGCCCATTGGCGCATCTGGTCCAGATCCTGTTGTAATCTGAGATAACCCTCTTCGCTGTCCACTACACCTCCAATTTTGGTGTCATCTGCAAACTTACTAACTGTACCTCTTATACTCGCATCCAAATCATTTATGTATTGGGTCTTTAATCTTTGTGAGGAGCTGGCGAAAGGTGTTTACTGGTTTGTGGGCTATTAAGATTCCTCAGGGTCTGAGTAGTCGGATAGTCATTTCTGATACTCCTTTGATGTACAGTATGGTTACTATTGTGTCTGGTCATGTAGGATTTTCTTCTTTGGGTTTGTCCTGTAAGTATCGGAGGATAGTGTTATTGGGGTACCTTTCCATTTAAGTTCCTTGAGTCGATGTTCCTGTTCTGCGTTCTGTACTGTGTCCTTGAGTCGATGTTCCTGCTCTGCGTTCTGTACTGTGTCCTTGAGTCGATGTTCCTGTTCTGCGTTCTGTACTGTGTCCTTGCCCATTTTAATAACGTCCAAATGCAGCTCCATTTGTGGATGCTCAGAATGGCAGCCAGGGACTAGTAGAACAGGGCTGGAAGTGTGTTGCTGGAAAAGCGCAGCAGGTCAGGCAGCATCCAGGGAACAGGAGAATCGACGTTTCGGGCATTAGCCCTTCTTCAGGAAAGAAGGGCTTACGCCCGAAACGTCGATTCTCCTGTTCCCTGGATGCTGCCTGACCTGCTGCGCTTTTCCAGCAACACACTTCCAGCTCTGATCTCCAGCATCTGCAGACCTCACTTTCTCCTCACTAGTAGAACAGGGTCAGTGTTGGGACCGAAACTATTACATCATCCATTAATGATGAGGAACAGAGGGCATTGCTGCTAAATTTGCAGATAACACAAAGATTGGAGCAATGGATGGGTAGTGTTGAGGAAGAGGGGAGGTTACAGAAGGAATTGGACAGGAGAGTGGGTAAAGACATGGCAGATGGAACACAACATGGGAAAGTGTGAGGTTATGCACTTTGGTCGGAAAAATAGAGGCATAGACATTTCCCATTTCCTAAATGGGGAAAGGCTTCGGAAATCTGCAGCACAAAGGGGCTTGGGAATCCTACTTCAAAATTCTCTCAAGGCAGGTTCAGTTGGCAGTTAAGAAGGCAAAGGCAATGTTAACATTTATTTCAAAAGGGTTAGAATACAAGGGCAGAGATGTATTGCTGAGGCTGTATAAGGCTCTGGTCAGACTGTGTTTGGAACATTGTGAGTGGTTTTGGGCCCCCTATCTAAAGAAGGATGCGCTGGTGTTGGACGGGGTCCAGAGGATGTTTACAAGAATGTTCCCAGGGATACAGACCTTGTCAATATGAGGAGTGGTTGAGTCCTCTGGGTCTGTACTCAATAGAAGGATGAGGGAGGATCTGAGTGAAACTTAGAGAATACTGAGAGGCCCGGATACAGTGGACATGGAGAAGATGTTTCCACTCATAGGAGAAACTAGGACTCAAGAGCAAAGCCTCAGAGTGAAGGGATGACCCTTTAGAATTGAGATCAAGAGGAATTTATTCAGCCAGATGGTGTGGAATCTGTGGAACTCATTGCCACAGAGGGCTGGGGAAGCCAAGTCATTGAGTATATTGAAGACAGAGATAGATAGGTTCTTGATTGGTAAAAAGATTGAAGGTTACAGAAAGAAGGCAGGACAATAGACAATAGGTGCAGGAGTAGGCCATTCTGCCCTTCGAGCCTGCACCACCATTCAATATGATCATGGCTGATCATCCTTAATCAGTATCCTGTTCCTGCCTTATCTCCATAACCCTTGATTCCACTATCTTTGAGAGCTCTATCCAACTCTTTCTTAAATGAATCCAGAGACTGGGCCTCCACCCATCAGCAGAAACATGTTTCCTGCCTCCAGAGTGTCCAATCCTTTAATAATCTTATACGTCTCAATCAGATCCCCGCTCCGTCTTCTAAACTCAAGGATATACAAGCCCAGTCGCT
>NC_057713.1:136881270-136885078 GCF_004010195.1 Chiloscyllium plagiosum
TGTTCCTCCTCTTCTTCCTGACATCGTTTGTGCCGACATGTACCACCACCTCTGGCTCTTCACCTTCGTCCTTGAGGATTTCCTGCACACTGTCCGTGATGTCTTTAACCCTGGCACCAGGAAGGCAACGCACCATCCTTAAGAGAATGGGGTTGAGAAATGTATCTGTCATGATCACATGACAAAACAGACTCGACTTGCTGAATAGCCTATTTGTGCTTCGATATTGTTTGGTCTTATAGTGTTACAGATCAGACAGCCCAAGAAAAGATCTGTCCAGATCCCTGACTAGTACCTATACATCTCCTTGACGACATTAGTCATACTCCAGGACTGGTGGCTATGAAACCAACGGAGTGACCATGACCCAGTTCCTGCCAAGTAATGGACTCCAAGCTCCTGGATTGGTGTGGAATTCATGATGGTGTCAGTGCATCTCTCTCTTTAAAGTTTTCTCTGGGACCAGCACTTTCCTTAACGATAAAAAAGAGTGCCCATTGGGAACATGTTCTTTCAGAAAGATGGAGATCAGTTTAACTTTCCAACAGCAGTCAACTCTGTCAAATTGGTATCAGAATCAAAGAATATGATGCTGGAAAAGCACAGCCGGTCAGGCAGCACTCAGGAGATGGGAGTCAATGTTTCGGGCATAAGCCCTTCATCAGGAACCCGAAACATTGACTCTCCTGCTCCTCGGATGCTGCCTGACTGGCTGTACTTTTCCAGCACCGCACTGTTTGACTCTAATCTCCAGCATCTGCAGCCCTCACCTTCACCAACCTGGTATCAGCCAGGATACACCTGACATAACTTGTGCTGTAGATGCTCAGCTTTGTAGCTGAGTGGTTAACACCAACAACCCACAGGATCTGAGTCCAAATCCAGTTTTACTGAGTTCTGAAAATGAGATGGTGTAATAGTGGGTATGTTCCTGGAATAGCATTCCCGTGGTCGGTTTGGTGTTCTTATGACTCACATTCAAATAACAACTGGAATTGAATTTCAATTAATACATTTTGGAATCCCAAGCTAGTCTCAGTCTTGGTGACCTTGTCAAAGTTTGCAAGCACCTTTTGGTTCACATTGAGGAAGGAGCACTGCTCAGCGTAAGGTTCCACATCCACAGAAATCTGGTCAACTCCTATAAGCCCTCTCAAATTATTGAACAAACCAATCAGTTGTAACATACCAACTTACAAAGTTGAAAAAGAATGACCTGGTCAATGGAAATGACATCTACAAACTCAACTCTGTCAACCCCACAAAGTCCTCCTCACTAACCTTTGGAGGCTTGTGCCAACATTGGGAGAGCCATCTCACAGGCTAGTCAACCAATGGCATGAAATACTGTAATAGCCCTTACCTACTCAGACAACATCATGGAATCATAGAAGCCATATAATACAGATAGAGACCATTCAGCTCATTGAATCAGCACTGACTTTCCGAAGATCAACCCACTCTGACTCAAACCCCCACCCCATCCCTGAAACCTTACATTTCCCATGACTAATCCACTTAACCTGCAAATCTTTGGACTAGGAGGAAACCAGAGCACATAGAGGAAATCCACGCAGACACAGGGAGAATGTGTGGATATTGCACAGTCATCGAAAACTGGAATGGAACCTGGTGCCTGGAGCTGTGAGGCAGCAGTACTAACCAGAACACCAGCAACATCCTTGAAGCTGTCCTGTCTCTGACCCACTAGACATGGAGGCATGGGGTGTACAGTTGGAAGGAAGTTGCCATACAAGTCCTTAAGTTGACTCCACACCCCATGAAGTGTCAAGTCAGCTGATCAATCAATACCTATCCAAAGAAGCACTGGGAGGCAAGGGCACTGATTACTCTTGGGGGGAGAACATTAATGCCCATCAGTAGATGTGGCTCAGTAGCACAATCACTGACCACAATAACCATTTCATTCTAACATAACATCCTCCTGTTGACTCCAATAACAAAGACACTTGTTTCCAGGCAATTCAATTCCTCCTACGTGCTATTAAGAAATGGCTGAGACTTGTGTGACAAGGATATTCCCTCAGAAGATGACAGAGGTAGTGTCAATGAATGTTTTAAAGCCAGAGGTGAATAAACTCTTGGTAACCAGAGAACTAATGCTTTATCGGGGGGTGGACAGGAATGTGGAGTTTGAATCACAAATGGATCTGCCATGATTTTATTGAGTGGTGTGTAGGCTTGTAGGTCTGAATAGTCTACATCTATCCCTATGTATATGATCCATATATTCACAATGGACGTGGGCTCTATCTACATTCTGTCCAACAGTACTTGTGGTCCCAACCCAGCCTGGACCCTAGCCAAGCTGTTTCTAATTCTGTAACAGTAATGTGAAAAATTGCTCAAAGGTTCTGTCCAGAAAAAGCAAGAAAAATCCAACTTGGCCACTTACTGTCTTGTCAGTCTACCCTTTATCATCAGCAAAGTGATGGAAAGTGTTATCAAATACACCTGCTGTGCTACAACCAGTTCAGGCTGCTCTCGGCCAGGGCTCCAGCTTATTATCTTCATAACAACCTTCCAAACATGGACAAAAGAGCAGAACCCAAGAGAAGCGATGAGTGTCACTGCCCTTAATGTCAGGGATGGCATCAAGGAGACCAAGAAAAAGTGAAGGTGGTGGGAATCAGAGGGAAACTCTCCAGTGGCCTCAGTCCTTCCTGACACATCAAAAAGATGATTGTGATTGTTGGAGATCGATAATCTCAGCCCCTGGACAATATCAAAGCTTTGGCTGTTAGATGATAAAAGCATTCATACCACACAAGTGCCAGGAAAAGACTATCTTTAACAAGAGAAAAATTCAACATCTCTTCCTGTAGCCTGTAGAAAGAGTGTCTGTGGATGAGATAGATGAACATTTCCTTCTGCATACTCACGGCATGTATCCTCCCAATCCATAAGTCTTGATTCCCCGACTGATCAAGAATTGATCTACCTCAGCCTTAAATATTCACAAGGACCTGCCCTCACACCTCACTGTGGCAAGGAGTTCCAAAGACACCCCTTCCTCTAAGAAGAAATTCCTCCTTATCTGGAAGTTAATTGCAGGTTATCGTTTCACTTGCTATTCAGTTGTTGACATTTTACTCACATCATCTGATCTTTTACTCACCTGCAGAGATGTATTAACACTCCACTCACGCCATGTAGATGACCTTTTGATTTCTGTGTCTTTACATTGTGTGTTTGTGCACTTCTCTTCACTCCACCTGACAAAGGGGCAGTGCTCTGAAAGCTTGCCATTTCAAATAAACCTGATTCGGAGATGCCGGTGTTGGACTGGGGTGGACAAAGTTAAATATCACACAACACCAGGTTATAGTCCAACAGGTTTAATTGGAAGCACTAGCTTTCGGAGCGACGCTCCTTCATCAGGTGATTGTGGAGGGCTCGATCGTAACACAGAATTTATAGCAAAAATTTGCAGTGTGATGTAACTGAAATCATACATTGAAGAATTGATTGTCTGTTAAGCCTTTCATCTGTTAGAATACAGTGACAGTTTCACTTCTTTCATGTGTAAATCACAAAACCCTGTTTTTAAAAGTTGCATTCTCGGGTTAGCTGTTAACAGCTGTATTCTAACTGTATTCTAACAGATGAAAGGCTTAACAGACAATCAAGTCTTCAATGTATAATTTCAGTTACATCACACTGCAAATTTTTGCTATAAACTCTGTGTTCCAATCGAGTCCTCCACATCACCTGATGAAGGAGCGTCGCTCCGAAAGCTAGTGTACTTCCAATTAAACCTGTTGGACTATAACCTGGTGTTGTGTGA
>NC_057713.1:136885260-136916379 GCF_004010195.1 Chiloscyllium plagiosum
GGAGGATGGTCACCCGAAGGTCCGAGGCTGAATGTCCTGGACCACTGAAGTGTTCCCCAACTGGGAGGGAACCCTCCTGTCTGTTGATTGTTGTGCGGTGCCCATTCATCCGTTGTCGTGGACAATCAATTTTTCAATGTATAATTTCAGTTACATCACACTGCAAACGTTTGCTATAAATTCTGTGTTACGATCGAGCCCTCCACAATCACCTGATGGAGGAGCATCGCTCTGAAAGCTAGTGTGCTTCCAATTAAACCTGTTGGACTATAACCTGGTGTTGTGTGATTTTTAACTCAAATAAACCTGTTGGACTGTAACCTGGTGTCCTGTGCCTTCTAACCTTGTCCACCCCAGTCCAACACCCATACCTCTACATCGTGCTTGAAGTAAAACACCTTCAGCATATCTAACCGTACGCTCAGACACTCTGCCCCAGGCAGCATCCTGCTAGATACTTTCCACTGTAATCACCTCCTTCCTATAAAGTAGGGATTGTACAATATTCCAGCTGTGCCTAACCACTGTTTTATACAGTTCCAGCAAAACCTTCCAGCTCTTGTATTCTATGCCTTGACAAAGAAAGGTAGGTGTCCAATGTACCTTCCCAATGACATTACTGACCTGTCTTGCTGTCTTCAAGGATCTATAGATATTCAATATCAAGGTCTCGTTGATCATCACTACCTTCCAGGATCAAGCCACGTTGTGTAATCCCTGCCTTGTTAGCTTTTCTCAAATGCATTATCTCACAGTTTTGCAGGCTGCCACTGTGTTGCCATCCTGCCCAGCCTATTGATGCCCTCCTGAGGTTTATAGCTCCCTTCCTCACTGTTTACCACCTGACCAATTCTCCTGCCATCCACAAAGCACTTGGTCATCCCCCCATTCATGAATGGACACCACAAGCAGAGGCCCCCAGCATTGTGTCTTGTGGAACCCCATTAGAAACAGACTTCCAGTCACAGTAACAACCCTCTTGCATACCCTCTGCTTCCTGCCTCTCAGCTAATTTCCAATTCAAAGTTTGCTATCTCATGGGCTCTTACTTTATTTATCATGAGGGACTTTATCAAAAGCCTTGTTAAAGGCCATACAAACTCTATCAAATGCATTATACTATCAACCATTCTGGTTGACACAACAGAAAATTTAATCAAATTTGTCAAACACAACCGTCCCTTACAAATCCATGCTAACTATCCCTGCTTAACCTGTCTGTCTTCAAGTGCAGTTATACTCTGTCCCTCAGAATTATTATTTCTAATAACTCCCCTGCCATCGAGATGAGGCTGGCTGGCCTATAATTTCCCGATCTGTCCTTCCTTCTTTTTTGTTAGCAGTGCTGCAGTCCTCTGACACCTCACCTGTGACCAAAGAGGATTTGAAAATTGTTACGAGAGATCCTATATCTCCTCCTCATCTTTCCCAACAGCTTGGGACACACCTCATCCCAGTCTGTAGATGTGTCCACTTTTAAGGCTGCTAAACCCTTTAGCTTGTTCTCTCCCTCCACGTGAATTTCTTCTGAGAGTACACAGTTCTCCAACCTGCTATAGAGATTGTCCTTTCCCATTGCGACACCTGACACAAGGTCTTCATTGAGATCTGTCCCCACACAGATTGCCTCAGTGACCCCTGATGGGCATTACTTCTCTGCTAGTTATTTATTTGAAAATAAACCTTTGGGTTTTACCTTTACTCTCCCTGCCAATTCTTTCTCATGCATTCTCTTTCATTTCCTGTTTTTATTTACCCACTACACTTATTATTTTCATCTCGGCACTGCCTATTTGATCCCTCTGTGTCTGCTATATCAGCTTCACTTTCTCTATTAATCCTAACCTTCATGTTCCCTACATCCAGTATTTGCTGATTTGGTCCCTTCCTTTTGTCTTAACTGTACTCTCATTATTTTCTCCTTGAATACCTCCCTCGGCTCTGACACAGTTTTATCTGAAACCTGCTGCTCCCAGTTCACTTGCACCTTATATCAGTAAAATTAACCTTTGCCCAATTCAGAACTTTTAATGCCAGTCCACTGTTCTCCTTGTCCATCATTATCCTGAATCTAATTGAATGATGATCACAATCTCCAAAGTGCTCTCCTATTATTATGTGTTCAATCTCCCTGGGCTCATTTCCAATGATTTTGTCCAGGACTGCAGCCTCCCTTCCTTCGAGTTCCTACAGACTCATTAAAAAAAAACACAGAAACATAGAAAATAGGATAGGAGAAGGCCATTCAGCCCTTTGAGCCTCATACCAGCCTTGCTTTATGGTTTTCCTCTTTGTAGATCCTCCTGTCCCCTTTCACAATTTTACAGCAATTCCCCCAGAGCCAGCAGCTCCCAATCCAAGACTCAGCTGCCAGGGCCCAGTCCCATGACAGTACAGATGGACCCAATGGACTGACCATGCCCCACCCTCTTCACTAACATGACTGGACAGCCCAAGCCAAAATGTGCCCAGACCCCTGACCGATGTATGACATATCTCCCCGAACATGTAGTCTCTACCCACTGCACTTGCCACAATGAGGCCGACAGACTGATTGTGACTCACTCCGGTAACCACGGGGGCACAGCCCCCCAACCATAAACATTTTGAGTAACACATCCCCATGGCCAATGTCCCAAACTGATATTAGAAACTGCCCTTGACATGCTGACATGACTGATTGTTCTCAATTCAGATCATTTCCTGCAGCAGGTTTTCTGAATCCAAAAATAAATTTTAAGGTTGTAACGCAATATCTCTCTCTCACAGAATCACTCCAACAAAGATTAGAAACAGATGAGGAAAATCAGTATCATTTCCCGTTATAATGATTTTAGACACTTTTGTCACAAATGTGTAGTTGCTTAGCTAAATTGTTGCTTTAGCCAAAGTGGAGATCTGATAATAGCAAAGGATTCTCAGTAAATTGCAAACTCTTTGGAATAGAATTGCTTGGAGATTGCCTCTCAAAGTGAATAAGTGATTTAATGGTTTTCAGATGATGTTTCAAATCATATTTCTCATGGCATTTTATTGATCAGAACAGCTTCTTCTGTTATTTAAAGACAATTAACAAATATGACTGTCTTAACAATGTTGAGAGTGTGGCGCTGGAAAAGCACAGCAGGTCAGGCAGCATCCGACGAGCAGGAGGATTGACGATTCGGGTATAAGCCCTTCTTTCCAGTCTCATTCTTGATGAAGGGCTTTTGCCCGAAATGTCAATTCTCCTGCTCCTCGGATGCTGCTTGACCTGCTGTGCTTTTCCAGCACCACACTTGCAACTCTGATCTCCAGCATCTGCAGTCCTCACTCTCTCCTGTCTTAAGAATGTGACTATTGTGAATCCAAAATTGTTTTTCCACAGTAGGTCGTGGATTGGGCCAATACATGGCCTGAGTTATGACCTTTCAGTTTCAGTGTGTCAGAGGCTTCTGTTTAAGTTGGAAACATCACAATTCAATGAAAAATGAGAAAGACTCATTTCATATTTGTCCAATACCCATTGTGTTTCGGCTCCTCTGTGGTTTGTGGGGAAACTACAAGGTGAATCATCAGTTATATTAGAGTTCAATTTGTCTACAGTTCAGCTTACCAAAACATTTTATGATTTTTCACAAGAGATTGACATCTCCTCTTATGCCTGAAACGTCGATTCTCCTGTTCCTTTGATGCTGCCTGACCTGCTGCGCTTTTCCAGCAACACATTTTTAATTTCTTCAATGAAACCAACACTGCCAAGATCTCATGAGGTGCTGTCACCATGTTAAAAACATAGCTTTAAAATTGTCAATGTGTCCATGTGTGGCCAAGACAACTCCTTCTGCAAAGAAAGAACGGAATTCTCTTGCACATTTCACCAGGTTTCCTTGTGAGGTGAAATACTAGTGGGTACCTACACTCTCCACACTTACTTAGATTTTCAACTCCCTTATCTGACACTTAGAGATTCCCTGTTGATTGAATTTTCTTATTAATTTCAGTTATGTTTTAATTGAAGAATGTTTATTAAATTCAGTACACAAGATTTCAGGAATGGTAAATTTACCACAAGCATGATTCTCAGTGCATTGGACACTTGAAGAAGTTCAGAATCCCTGCTGGTTGTTTGGGAGAGTTCACTTTTCACCTGAACTTGGAAAGTTTTGACACATGCCTTTCCAACTGCTTTGTTGTGAGGTCTATGTAGTTCTTAAACTTTAATGGGTGGCTCCTGAAATTCATGAGTTTGTTAAGTTGGTTTCTATTTCCTGATGGCTTGTATTTCCAGGGTAATGGTGTGACTGGCGTTGTACTCTCCACCTCTTCGTGTCTACACCTTCTCTTCAATCCTGCTGTGAGTAATCTCGAAGTATAAGCTGCTGCATTTGTATAGTTTTAACATTTGAATTGCATTCTTTAATGCATCAGCAATAATTCTTTGTTAGCTGCACTTGAATTCCCAAGTGGCTGTCACAAGCACTGATTATCCCAAAGGTTATTTACGTGTTTGTTTCTGTGAATCTGGAGATATGTTGGTTTCTAGTTTGTTTTGTAAACGTTTAAGACAGACAGCTGCCTGACTGCTGCCTTATTGCTTCTTCTACACTTTCCAATATCTCCTGGGTTCATATACCCATCCAAATGCCTTTTAAATGTTGCAATTGTACCAGCCTCCACCACTTCCTCTGGCAGCTCATTCCATACACGTCCCACCCACTGTGTGAAAACGTTGCCATTAGGTCCTTTTCATATCTTTCCCCTCTCACCCTAAACCTATGCCCTCTAGTTCTGGACTCCCCGACCCCAGGGAAAAGACTTTGTCTACTTATCCCATTCATGCCCCTCATAATTTTGTAAATCTCTATAAGGTCACCCCTCAGCCTCCGATGCTCCAGGGAAAACAGCCCCAGCCTGTTCAGCCTCTCCCTATAGCTCAAATCCTCCAACCCTGGCAACGTCCTTGTTAATCTTTTCTGAACCCTTTCAAGTTTCACAACATCTTTCCGATAGGAAGGAGACCAGAATTGTACACAATATTCCAACAGTGGCCTGACCAATGTCCCGTACAGCCGCAACATGACCTCCCAACTCTAGTACTCAATATTCTGACCAATTAAGGAAAGCATACCAAACGCCACCTTCACTATCCTATCTACCTGCGACTCCACTTTCAAGGAGCTATGAACCTGCACTCCAAGGTCCCTTTGTTCAGCAACACTCCCTAGGACCTTACCATTAAGTGTATAAGTCCTGCTAAGATTTGCTTCCCCAAAATGCAGCACCTCACATTTATCTGAATTAAACCCCATCTGCTACTTCGGAAACTTTCTATTTCTCTATTTAAATCTGAAAAAGTGCCTCCTAATCAGGCCTTTGGTTCAGTTCCTTCACTTACTCCAAACTCCATTTCCTTTGGTTTCTTTTAGACCTGGTTTTGTCCACTTAAACTTTGATCTTCTATCTAAACTCCTTCTAACTTCAAAGTATCGCTCCTGGCCTCCAGAAAATTCTGTCATTTCTCTTCTATATCCATATATCCTTCTCCTTTGATGATGCTATTGCTCCCTCCAGGATGGGAGAATCTTCCTTGGTTTTTGGCAACATTGTTGACCTGGTTTTTTCCTGCCTCCCCAGGTCTCATGGACTGTATTCAGGCCCCTGGCACAGCTTGTGGTTTTTCTAGTCATTTCTTAGCAATAGTTCTATCCCCTCCCACCCTCTACTAGGATAAACCTGACTGTCACTGCCCCAGTGATATGCTCATTCTGTCGGTGAGATTTTGAACATGGGTCAGTAAGTCCCTTCACTTGTGCCAGAGTGTTCGTCCTGTTTTTGGACAATACATCAGTGATTTCTGTTTGAAAACATCGTGTATCTCAGAAAATAACTCTATTTTTGCTCTTCCAAAAACTCAGCATGTGAAATGGATCATGTTCATTGCCATAGAGGAAACGCAGTGATGGTTTTCCACATTGATTCCTGGGATGGCAGGACTGAAATATGAAGGGAGACTGGATTAGTTGGGACTATATTCACTAGAGTTTAGAAGAACAAGGGGCGATCTCAGAGAAACTTGTAGGATTCTGACAGGGACTGGTCAGGCTAAGCACAGGAAGGATGTTCCCAATGACAGGGGAGCCCAGAACTGGAGTCAGAGACTAAGGGTACAAGGTAGGCCAAGGTTCTTAAGGCTAAGATAAGGAGAAATTTCTTCACCCAGACAATGGTGAGCCTTGGGAATTCCCTGTCACAGAAAGTGATTGAGGTCAAAACAGTGAATGCTTTCAAGAAGGGGATAGACACCGTTCTTCGAGCCAAAGGGAGTAAAGAGTATGGGGAGAAAGGGGGAGCGTGGGGCTGTGTTGGATGATCAGCCATGGTCATCTTGGCAGAACAGGCTTGAAGGATCATAAGACTACTCCTGCTCCTATACTCTATCTTTCTATGTTCTTTTTCAGTGGGGACTTAGTTTGAGTTTTGAACCGTTTCATTCCTGTGCCTCGGTACATGTGACAATAAATTCAATTCAATTCAATTTAATTCTATCTGAGTCTGGACTGGCTACTTTCGATACTGTGAACACAGTTCTGACCACAGCCCCCACTCTTGGGTTACTTGGTGAACGAGCAGTGACCTGCTGACCAAAGATTTGCTTTGATTTAGAGGTTTAGGAGATAAATCATAATCATCCGACATAGCAGATCCATCTTTGAAAATTTGAAAAGCCTTTGTCTTTCTGTGAGTTTAAGGCCAGATGGAAGACAGCTTATAAGCCTTTGTCATTTTCGTCTATTTATTTTGTAATGTATTCATACCCGTACATTGTATGACAAAAAGAAATCACGAAATCATGATAATTACCAATTACATCCCAACATTTTGGGCAAAAAAACTTAAAATTTATAGTTATTAAAAGAACAATAGATTTGTATCTGATTCCATAATTTTCCCAAAATCTCTTTCTTACCATTATGAGCATGAGGAAAGAGACAATGAAAACAGAATCCCATGAGAATGGCGTGAAGTCTTTCTGCAGAAGATTTCCTCCAGGAATTAAAAACAGAATGATGTGTAATACAAGATTTAAAAAAAAACAGAAAATGCTGGAAAACACAGAATTCGCAGAAAGCATGGAGAAAGAAACATAATATTTTAAGTCAGTTATAACATACTTCCCTCTTTGCATACCAGTGTGTCAACCTCCACAATCCAAAAAAAAATCAAATTATTCTAAATGTATAACAAGACTTCAAGCATTTGGAAATATTAAAAATAGATGATGAGTTCATAGCAAACAGTTTGATATTCAATGCATCAGTCGGTTGTCCTATCCTGGCCAAGTAAAATAGATCTGTTGCATATTTGCACCAAATCCTATTTTTAATTCCAATTTCTAGCAATTTATTAACTTGTTTTCACCCTATAATAATTACTTTGTGTGATAGTTTAGATAAAAATAATTAATGCGAAATTAAAACATAAATTCACTGGCACAACTTTACCGAATATAATAGTACTCAACAAGGAGTCTTCAAATGTTCTTTGCTTGTTTTTTCCAGTACTAAATATTTTAATAGAATAAAAAAAAACATTTGAGTAAAGGCTAGGTCTCTCAGTCCAAGAGAACAGCAAGACTCAGCTGAGAAAAGAACAAGATGAAGTTTGCTCCCTTGCCATTGGATCAAATGTAGGGATTTTCCAACAGAAACCTCATGAAATATTAATAACTAACTTCCACTGTGTTTAGTACGCGCAAAAACAAAAATTGCTGGAGAAACTCAGCAGATCACTGGATTCAAAACTTTAACTTTGTTTCTCTCTCCACAGATGCTGCCAGACCTGCTGAGTTTCTCCAGCACTTTCTGCTTGTTTCAGATCTCCAGGATCTTTGTTCCATTCTTTGTTTTGCAATAACTTATCAATAAAGTTCTTGGAATTACTGCAAAAAGGTATAAGTTTGTTTTTTGTTTATTTTTGACCTGCTAAAATGCAGACGTGGTAAGCAACTAAAGAACTATGCTCTACCCAAAGGGAGCCTCAGGTCTTGCTCAATCTGAGTTTAAGAACTAGTAAAGGTTTAGCCATCATTGGCTTTAAGTGAGAAGAAGGCTGACTATTCAAATTGCAGAGGGATATTGAAAAGGAATTGAGAAGCCAAGGCTGGGACAATAGACTGTCAACTAAAGTAAAGGAGAATCCTAAAGTGTCCTGTTGGACAATAGTGACTAAGGGTAGGAAGAGGAGGTGAGGTGCCAGCAAGTAACTTTATGGAGGTGAAAGTGCATGGCTGAGGTATTAAATGACAATCTTGCATCTGTTTTAATCAAGGAAGAAGATGCATTTTTGTTCTTTTTTTTGAGGAATGTGGCAGTACCATCCCTGACCTTCTAGCAAGTTGATGGTCAGTTGAAGTCTTGAACGACAACAGTGGTAGATACACCCTCAATGCTGTTTGGAAGGGATTTCCAGGACTTTCGCCTCTTAGCAGTGACTACATAGTTTTAAATCAAATCATTCTATTGTTTGTGGGAGGGTTATGTCCCTGGCTGTCTGCTGCCCTTGTCCTTCCAGATGGTAGCTCTTCTGGACGTCTGAGATTCTCTCGAGGGAGTCTTGGTGTAAATGATGTGATGTAATGTTGTACATAAATATATAATCGGAGAAGAGCAGAGAGCAGCAGTGGAGGGGTGTATTTCTGACTGGAGATCTATGCCCAGTGATGTTTTGCAGGAATCAGTGTTAGGACCCTTGTTGTTTGTAACATATAGAAGTAATTTGGAGGAGAATGTGAGTGGCCTGATGAGATTGGGGGAGCTGCAGATAGTGAGAGGATTGCCACAGGACACAGCAGGATATAGGTTGGCTGGAGACTTGGGCAGAGATATGGCAGATGGCGTTTAATTCAGACAAATGTGAGGTAGTGCATTTTGGAAGATCTAATACAGGAGGGAAGTATACAGTAAATGGCAGAATCCTCAGTAACATCCAGAGGGATCTAAGTATATAGGTCCACGGTTCCCTGAAAGTGGCAACACAAGTGGATAAGGTAGTCTAGATGGTATATGGCATGGTTCCTTTCATCGGTCAGGGCATAGAGTATAAAAATTAGCTAGTCATGTTGCAGCTGTATAGAACTTTAGTTTGGCCACGTTAGGAATATTGTGTACAGTTTTGAACATCAAAGGGTGAGGAGTGACTTGATTGAACCTTACAAAGCTGTGAGAGGTGTGGATATAATGGATTGTCAGAGGCTTTCTCCCAAAGGTAAAAATAATAATTGCAAGGAGACACAGGTTTAAGGTCAAAGAGAAAAAGTTTAAAGGAGATGTAAGAGACGAGGTGGATCTACTCAAGGTCGATGCTGGGTCCATTCAAGTCTGCTCTGGGCTTGCTCAAGGTGCGCGCTGGGCTTGACTGACTGATGGCTTTACTGAGATGGAAAGTGATCAGAGCAGCCAAGCTCCAGCTCAGGAACCCTACTCCACCAACAACTTGTTCACTTTCTGAAAAAAATATTCAGAATAGAATCAATAGACACATGAAAAAAAATGAATTAATTTGGAAAATCCAAAAGAGATTTCTTAAAAAGAAATCATGTTTAACTAACTTGCTGGAGGATTTTGAAGAGGCAGTATTTGATTTGATTTGATTTATAATTGTCACATGCACCTATCTACAGTGAAAAGTTTTGTTTTGTGTGCAGTACAGGCATATCATACCATACAAAGTGCATTACGGTAATTGACCAGAGCAAGGAATACAATGTTATGGCTGCAGAGAAGGTCCACAATGAGCAGGAGCAATGTTAAATTTAAAAATTGAGAGGTCTATTCAGAAGTCTAATAACAGCGGGGAAGAAGCAGTTCTTGAATCTGTTAGTACATATAGAAAATGTTGATGAGGGAAGGTTGTTGTAGAATCTTCTAGGCACCCAAAAACATGATCGATACAGTGCCATACAAGAGATGTGTGAGAAAAGTTAAAATTCATTTAATAAATGACACAGGAGCAACATGGATATCAAACTGGTTGAAGAATAAGAGACAGAAAGCTAATAGGTGTTTTTTGAATTGCAGGAAGGTTTCGAGAGGAGTGTTCCCAGGATTTGGTTTGGTGATACTTGTTTCCCTGATATATAGTAACGAGCTGACCCTACTAAAAAGTTAAAATTCATTTAATAAATGACACAGGAGCAACATGGATATCAAACTGGTTGAAGAATAAGAGACAGAAAGCTAATAGGTGTTTTTTGAATTACAGGAAGGTTTCGAGAGGAGTGTTCCCAGGATTTGGTTTGGTGATACTTGTTTCCCCGATATATAGTAACGAGCTGGATCTTGGTGGGCAGTGGACAGCTTCCAAGTGAGCAGATGTTACAAATTGGGGAACACTGTAAATGATGAGAAGGATAGCGTCAGACTACAAAAGGATATTGACAAGTTGGTAGAATAAGGAGACAATGTTCAATGAAGAGAAATGTGAAATGATGCATTTTGGTAGAAAGAACCAGGTGTGTTGGGATAATGAGTGCTCCCTAAACAAGCCTGGAGAGAGAGAGAGAGAGAGAGAGACAGAGAGCTTCATGTACACGTAGATACACATATATACACCAGTAAAAGGGGGGAGGGGGAGACAGGTAGACCAAGCATTTACTAAAGTATGCAGTATCCTCGGTTGTGTTAATAGTGGTACAGGAACAAGGGCTTAAGAAGCTGCAGACGATGTTAGTTAGCGGTAGTATTGTGTACAGGTCTGGGTGTCATACAATAGGACATATGAACAAGGAGCAGGAGTAAGCCCTTGAGCCTACTCCAAAATTTAATATATTAATGGCTGATCTTATCTCAGCCTCAACTCCACTTTCCTGCCTGCTGTCCATAACTTTACAATTAAAATCTGTCCACCACCTCCTTAAATTAACTCCATGTCCCAGCATCCACCACATTCTGGGGGAGTGAATTCCACAGCTTCATGACCCTTTGGGAGAAGGAATTTCTCTCAACTCTGTTTTAAATCTGTTATCCTTTATCCTCAAACAATGACCTCTCATTCTAGATTGGCCACATGAGGAAACATCCTTTCCACATTTACTTTATCAATCTCTTTTAAAGGGACAAAAGAGCAACTAAGGAGAGAATAGGGCCCCTTAAAGATCAGCAATGCCATCTCCATGTGAATCCACAGGAGATGGGAGAGATACTAAACAAATATTTTGTATCAGTGCTTACTGTAGAGGAGGATATGAAAGCTAGAGAACTTGGCGAAATAACTAACAATATCTTGAAAAGTGAACATATTACAGAGGAGGAACTGCTGAAGATCTTAAAACACATAAAGGTGGATAAATCCCCAGGACCTGATCAGGTGTACCCCAGAACTCTGTGGGTCCCTTGCTGAGATAATTGTATCATCGATAGCTACAGATAAGGTACCAGAAGACTGGAGGTCGGCTAATGCTGTGCCATTATTTAAGAAAGGGGGCAAGGAAAAGCCAGGGATCTATAGACTGGTGAGCCTGAAATAAGTGGTGGATAAGTTGTTGGAGGGAATCCTGAGGGACAGAATTTACATGCATTTGGTAAGGCAAGGACTGATTAGGAATAGGCAACATGGTTTTGTGCGTGGGAAATGGTGTCCAACTAACTTGACTGATGTTTTTGAAGATGCAACAAGATTGACGAGAGCAGAGCAATGCACATGATCTATATAGACTTCAACAAGGCATTTGGCATGGTTCCACATTGTAGGCTGGTTAGCAAAGTTAGATCACATGGAATACAGGGAGAACGAGCTATTTGGATTCAAACTTGCCTTGAGGGTAGGAGAAAGAGGGTTGTGATGGAGGGTTGTTTTTCAGACTGGAGGCCTGTGACCAGCGGTGTGCCACAAGGATCGGTGCTGGATCCATTGCTTTTCATCATTTATATAGTTAGGAAGTTTGCAGATGACACCAAAATTGGAGGTGAAGTAGACAGTGAGGAAGGTTACCTCAGATTACAACAGGATCTTGAGATCAGATGGGCCAATAGGCTGCAGACTTTAATTTAGATAAATGTGAGGTGCTGCATTTTGGGGAAGCAAATCTTAGCAGGACGTATACACTTTATGGTAAGATCCTAGGGAGTTTTGCTGAACAAAGAGACCTTGGAGTGCAGGTTCATAGCTCCTTGAAAGTGGAGTCGCAGGTACATAGGATAGTGAAGAAGGTGTTTGGTATGCTTTCCTTTATTGGTCAGAGTATTGAGTACAGGAGTTGGGAGGTCATGTTGTGGCTGTTCATGACATTAGTTAGGCCATTTTTGGAATATTGTGTACAATTCTTGTCTCCCCCCCCCTTACAGAGATTTATAAAATCATGAGGGGCATGGATAGGGTAAATAGACAAGGTTTTTTCCCTGGGGTTGGGGGAGTCCAGAACTAGAGGGCAGAGGTTTAGGGTGAGAGGGGAAAGATATAAAAGAGACCTCAGGGGCAACATTTTCATGCAGAGGGTGGTACGTGTTTGGAATGAGCTGCCAGAGAAAGTGGTGAAGGCTGGTACAATTACAACATTTAAGAGGCATCTGGATGGGTATATGCATAGGAAGGGTTTAGAGAGATATGGGCCAAATACTGGCAAATGGGACTAGATTTATTTTGGATGTCTAGTCAGCATAGGTCTGTTTAGTGCTGACCATTTCTATGACTCTATGAGCGAGGATGTCCAGCCAGCACCCATCAGCACTGAAACCAACTCAAAAACCATTCAGGATCTGGCATCCCAATTGGTCCTCTGAGTGGGCTGGCAATTCTTGAGCCTCATTATCTCACTAGTACAGCCCCATTAGGAGGAGTGGGCACTGCTGAGGTAGGTGAGAGATTGTCCCATGTTCATGATACTTGATCCATCTCACTGGGGGGAGGCAGCGGGACTGCATTCCAAAGCTGGGCCAACCCAACTCCCCCATATTTCCCAGCTCCCTCAGGCACAAGGCCATCATCATGTGGTGGGGAAAAATCAGTCTTGATGCCTCAGTGAAGCAACATACGCCTTTCAGATCCAGACAGAAGTATTGGAAGTATGGAGGTCTGATAGATCAGTGCATTGATAGGAATCTCACTTCTGCTGTTCTCAGACTTTCCAAGTCTTTAATTTCTGAAGGTGGTAAGATGGTTCAGTTCAACACTGTCTGGCTCATCACATCCCTCAGTTGATAGTTAAATAAAGAACTATGAATTTAATGAGGCAGTCATGGGCCAATAATCTACTTTTACTGAGTGTGTTTTATTTTTCAGTTTCGAACACATCCAACAAAACATGACCTCTCATACAAGTCATGTTTCACCAATAGACAGCATGGCAATTACTCTCTGTTTACTGGGTGAGAATCATTGCAAAGTTTTGAAAATCTTCACCAGCTTTTGATTCTGGAAACAAACCATCATGCAAAGGTGCAAGAGGACATTAATAATCTTAAAATCCTCCTGAGACCAATTCAAGTTCTGCATTACGGTCAAAAAATATAACTCTGTGACTCCATGACTCTAATTTACATACATCAGTTAGATCTTTCCTCATTCTTCTAAACTCTGGAGGATAATGGCCCAGACTGCTCAATCTCTCTTCATAAGATAAGCCCCTCATCTCTGGTGTCAATCCACTTAAACTCTTCTGAACTGTCTTTAATACAGTTACATCCCTCCTCCAGTTAGGACCCCAATATTGCATAAAGACTCCGGGTTAGGAGTCACTAAAAGGAAGGGTTATACCTGAAACGTTGACATCTCCACTTCCTGATGCTACCTGGCTTGCTGCGCTCTTCCAGCCTCCTGCTTGTCCACTTTGTAAAGTTACAGCAACATTTCCTTACTTTTATACTCTCCTTCTAGCAATAAATGTCAAAATTCCATTTACCTTCCTTATGACCTGCTGTACCTGCATACCAGATTTCTGTAAATCATTGGGAAACACGATGTATTCAAAAGAGCACAGTAGAGATTTATGGGATTAATTCCAGCAGCAAAAGCATCAATAATTATGATAGGTTGGAGAACTTGTGACATTTTCCCCAGAAGCAAACAGGCTAAGAGGATAATTGAAAAAGGTTTTCACATTCTTAGGGATAAACAGAATAGTTAGTGATCAGCTCTTCCCTGTCACAAAAGGATCAAGGACAAGAGGGAACAGAAATGAGATAATTTGCAAAAGAAATAAATGTGATGCAAAAAAGTCATATTTCCACATAGTGAGTCAAGAGCACGCTGCCTAGAAATGGGTAGAGACAGGTTTAATTGAGACATTCAAGAGGGCATTAGGATAAATATCTAAATAGAAACAATATTCCATAATGCTCACTCAGAGAGTCAGTGCAGACATGATGGGCTGAATGGCCCATTTCTCACAGGACAGACTCTGGGATTCTGTACTACAGTCATCTGAACAAGGGACACTGGGTTTCTTGAGAAATGTTAATGACTTAAACTTGGTTTCACAGAACATTTTATCAACATGTGAGAACAGTACAAAATGTGGGAGCATTGTGAACTGTGAAGATGACTGTGATAAACCTCAAGAGGACATCATTGCCTAGCAAATAAGTCGTCATCCGGTCGGTGTAATTTAGTGCAGAAAAGTGTGAAGTGAAACATTTTGGGAAGAAAGATGATGACAGACAGTATAAACTAAATCAGAGAATTCCAATAGGTTTCCAGGAATAGATGCATCTGTTGCATTACAATCAGAATACCTTTACAGACACGGTATGCAAGTATATCTTTAAGGGACATGCTGATGGTACCGTCAGTATTTAAAGATCTCAAACTCCATCTTAGCTCAGGCTGCTTGAAGCTTAATGCATTGTTGGAAACTTGCTGATGTTTTAACAGAACAGCTTAATGTTAGTCCATGAAAACACCATTTGTACATATTAATCTGTTTTGATCCACATCCTGGTTTCTTAGAGTCGTAGATTCACAGAGGTATACAGCACAGAACAAAAAACCTTCAGTCCATTATGTTCACCACAGGTAAAAATAACCATCTAATCCTTCTAATCCCAGTTTTCAGCACATGGCCATTTTCACAAATGCACATCTAAATATTTCTTCAATGTGGTGAGGGTGTCTGCCTCCCCCACCCTCACAGGCAGCCAGTTCCAGATTCCCACCACCCTCTGGGTGAAAAAGATTTTCTACACACCCCTGTCTAAACCTCCTGCCTCTGCCCTTCAACTTGTGCCCCCTCCCTGGTCATTGCCTCCTCCATCAAGGGGAAAGGCTTCTTCCTGTCTACCTTATCTATGTCCCTCATCATTTTATACATCTCAATCATATTTCTCTTCTCAATCACCTCTAATCCAGAGAAAACAACCGCAGTTTGTCCATTCGCTGTCCATAACTGAATCGCTCCAGCCCAGGCACCATCCCCTTGACATTCTCTCTCGTCCTACCACATCACTCCATCATGTAGATTTCAGAACTGCACACGAGACTGCAGGAACTTGGAGGATACAACACAAATTGTTCGGAGAGAGGTCTTCACACTGACCACTGACTCCCTCCATCCTGCTGTGAGTATCCTTGTCCAGCACCGCCTCCTCAGTCCCATCACCCAGTGACTCACTTTGTGAATTCCAGTGCAGCCATTGGGCCTTGACCCATTTCTCATGTTGAGGGGTTCAGGGATTCCCAATGCAGTCAAAGACATAATTTTTGTCGTGTCACACAACTTGTTTACACATGTGGGGATGTGGGCATTACTGGCTGGGCCAGCATTTACTGCCCCATCTCATAGAGAGTCATGGAGTCACAGAGTCCTACAGCACAGAGACAGACCCTTCAGCCCAATCTGGTCCATGCAGACCAAAATGTCCTTCTAACTCCATTCCCCATATCCTTCTAAACCTTACCTATCCATGTATTTGTCCAAATGCCTTTTAAATGTTGTTAATGTATCTGCCTCAACCACTTCCACTGGCAGCTCATTCCATATGCATACCATCCTCTGTGTAAAAAAAAGGTTGCTCCTCAGGTTCCCTATTATTCTTTCCCCTCTAACCTAATACCCTCTAGTCCATGATTCCCCAACCCTGGGAAAAAGACTGAGTACATTCACCCTATCTATGACACTTGTGATCTTACACTCCTCTATAAGATACCCCCTCAGCCTCCTACGCTCTGAAGAGATAAGTCCTAGCTTGTCAAACTTCTCCCTATAACTGTGACCAAAACTGAATACAATACTCCAAGTCCGGCCTCACCAGTGTCCTGTATAATTGTAACTTCTACACTCAATGCCCTGATTGATGAAGGTCAGTGTGCCAAACACTTTTTTCATTGCCCTGTCTACCTGGGACTTCACTTTCAGAGAAGCTGAAGAGATTAGCTTTTATTGGTAGAGGGATCAAGTTTCGGAATCATGAGGTCATGCTGCAGCTGTACAAAACTCTGGTGCGGCTGCACTTTGGAGTATTACATACTGTTCTGGTCACTGCGTTATAGGAAGGATGTGGAAGCTTTGGAAAGGGTTCAGAGGAGATTCACTAGGATGTTGCCTGGTATGGAGAGAAGGTCTTACGAGGAAAGGCTGAGGGACTTGAGGCTGTTTCGTTAGAGAGGAGAAGGTTGAGAGGTGACTTAATAGAGACATATAAGATAATCAGAGGGTTATATAGGGTGGACAGGAGAGCCTTTTTCCTCAGATGGTGATGGCTAACACGAGGGGACATAGTTTTAAATTGAAGGGTGATAGATATAGGACAGATGCCAGAGGTAATTTCTTTACTTAGAGTAGTAGGGGTTTGGAACGCCCTGCCTGAACAGTGGAAGACTCACCAACTTTAAGGGCATTTAAATGGTTATTAGATAAACATATGGATGAGAATGGAATAGTGTAGGATAGATGGGCTTCAGATTGTTTCATAGGTCGGCACATAATCGAGGGCCGAAGGGCCTATACTGTGCTGTAATGTTCCATGTTCTGTGATCTATGTTCTGGAATCGTGCATCCGGACTCCCAGGTCCCTCTGTTCCATGACACTCCTTAAGGCCTGACCATTCACCACGAAACTCCTACCTTGATTGGACTTTCCAAAATGCAAGATCTCACCCTTATCTATATTAAACTCCATTTGCCATTTCTTGGCCCACTTCCCCAGCTGATCAAGGTCCTGCTGCAATTTCTGATAACCTCCCTCACTGTCCACAATAGCTCTTACTTTAGTGTCACCTGCAAACTTACTGATCATTCCTTATACATTCTCATCCAAATCATTGATGTCGATAACAATCAGCAAAGGGCCCAGCACCGACCCCTGAGGCACTCCACTTGTCACAGGTCTCCAGTCCGACAAACATCCTTCCACTATTACCCTCTGCTTCCTACCATCAAGCTAACCGTGTATCTAATTTGTCAGCACCCCCTGGATTCCATACACTCTAACCTTCCAGAGCAGCCTCCCATGTGGAACATTATCAAAGGCTTTACTGAAATCCATGTAGACTATGTCTACCACCCTGCCCATGTCAACCTTCCTGGTCACTTCATCAAAGAACTCTGACAAATTTAGAACATAGATAGAACATAGAACAATACAGCACAGAACAGGCCCTTCGGCCCATCCATGTAGACTATGTCTACCACCCTGCCCATGTCAACCTTCCTGGTCACTTCATCAAAGAACTCTGACAAATTTGTGAGGCATGATGTCCCACTCACAAAGCCATGCTGACTACTCCTAACCAAACCCTACCTTTCCAAATGTATTTGCATCTTATGTCTCAGAAACCGCTCAAGTAACTTACCCACCACAGATGATAGGTTTATTTGTCTATCGTTCCCAGATTTTTCTTTGCAGCCCTTCTTGAATAAGGGCACAACATTCAATACCCTCCATCTTTCAGGACCTCACCTGTGGCTGATGGTGATGCAGAAATATCAGTCAAGGCCTCTGCATTTCTTCTCTAGCCTCTGGCAGTATTCTTGGAAAAATCTGGTGAGGACCTGGGGATTTATCCACCTTCATTATTCTAACACAACAAACACCTCTACCATGATATGGGCTGTCCCCAAGGTATCAGCACTAACTTCCCCAAGTGCCCAAGTCTTCATACCTTTCTCCACAGTAAACACTGAGGGGAAATGTTCATTGAGGATCTCACTCATCTGCTGCGGTTCTCCCATACATGTCCCCTTTGGTATTGAGGTGCCCTATTCTCTCTCTAGTTACTAATTTATTTTAATATACTTAAAGAACCTCTTTGGATTCACCCTACTCTTCTCAGCCAAGGATATCTCATGCCCCTTTTTGTCCTCCTAATTTCCTTCTTCAGTAAACTCTTCTATCCCCTGTCTCAAGTTACCCCTCGAGCAGATGGGGGTGAGCTGTCTTTTTGAACCACTGCAGTCTATGTGCTGGAGACTGACCCATGTTGCCTGTAGGGAAGGAATTCCCTGGTTTGGACCCAGTGACAGTGAAGGAACAGCCATCTTTTTCCAAGTCAGGATGGTGAGTGGCTTACAAGGGAACGTGCAGGCAGGAGTGTTCCCATGTATTTGCTGCTCATCAGTCAACTCTCAACCATCAGGAAAGTGATGGAAGGTGTCATCAACAGCTCCATCAATCAGCATCTGCTCAGCAATAACCTGCTCAGTGACACCCAGTTTGGGATCCCCCCAGGGCCACTCAGATCCTGACCTCATTACAGCCTTGGGTCAAACATGGACAAAAGAGCTAAAGACGGAAGTGGTTATGGATCTGGAAAGAGCTGTCCAAGGATCTTTGGTGAATTTCTTCACTGCATCTTGTTGATAGTACACACTGCTGCTAATAAGCTAATAAGTGGATGTTTGCAGATATTTTGCCAATCAACAGACTGGTTTATCTTGAATTCAGGATCAGTGGTGCTGGAAGAGCACAGCAATTCAGGCAGCATCCAAGGAGCAGCAAAATTGCTGTGCTCTTCCAGCACCACTGATCCAGAATCTGGTTTCCAGCATCTGCAGTCATTGTTTTTACCTGCTTTATCTTGAATGTCAAACTTCTTGAGTGTTGTTGGAGCTGCATCCATGGAACATATAACATTACAGCGATGTTGTGCTGACCTGTGGAACCAAGCTGAAGCCCATCTAACCGACAGTATTCCATTGTCATCCATATGTTTATCCAATGACCATTTAAATGCCCTTAATGTTGGCAAGTCTACTACTGTTACAGGCAGGGCATTCCATCTCCCTACTACTCTCTGAGTAAAGAAACTACTCTGACATCAGTCCTATATCTATCACCCCTCAATTTAAAGCTACATCCCCTTGTGCTAGCCATCACCATCCGAGGAAAAAGGCTCTCCCTGTCCACCCTATCTAACCCTCTGATTATCTTATATGTCTCTATTAAGTCACCTCTCAACCTTCTTCTCTCCAACGAAAACAGCCTCAAGTCTCTCAGCCTTTCCTTGTAAGACCTTCCCTCCATATCAGGCAACATCCTAGTAAATCTCCTCTGAACTCTTTCCAAAGCTTCCATATCCTTCCTATAATGTGGTGACCAGAACTGTACACAATACTCCAAATGTAGTCCATCCAGGGCAAGTGGGGATTATACCATCACATATCAGACTTGTGCCTTGTAGATGGTGGACAGGCTTTGGGGAGTCAGGAGATGAGTTACTAATCACAATATTCCTAGGCTCTGATCTGCTCTTGTAGCCACTGTGTTTATCTAGTGAGTCTAGTTGAGCTTCTGGTCAATGGTAACCATCAGGATGGTGATAGTGGGGGATTCAGTGTCATAGAGTCATAGAGTCATAGAGATGTACAATATGGAACTAGACCCTTCAGTCCAACCCGTCCATGCCGACCAGATATCCCAACCCAAACTAGTCCCACCTGCCAGCACTTGGCCCACATCCCTCCAAAACCTTCGTATCCATTTACCCATCCAGATGCCTCTTAAATGTTGCAATTGTACCAACTTCCACCACTTCCTCTGGCAGCTCATTCCATACACGTGCCACCCTCTGCGTGAAACGGTTTGTCCTGTAGGTCTCTTTTATATCTTTCCCCTCTCACCCTAAACCTATGCCCTCCAGTTCTGGATTCCCCAACCCCAGGGAAAAGACTTTGCCTATTTACCCTATCTATGCCCCTCATAATTTTGTAAACCTCAATAAGGTCACCCCTCAGCCTCCGACGCTCCAGGGAAAACAGCCCCAGCCTGTTCAGCCTCTCCCTGTAGCTCAAATCCTCCAACCCTGGCAACATCCTTGTAAATCTTTTCTGAACTCTTTCAAGTGATGGTGATACCTTGAATATCAAAGGGTTGTGGTTAGATTGTCTCTTATTGAAGTTGGTCATTGCTTCCAGCAACCACAGCATTTTCCTATGTACCACCTTTGACTCCCCTGATACCTATTGGTTCCAGTTTTGCCAGGATTCCTTGATGCCACACTCAGTCGAATGCCACCTTGATGTTCAGTGTTGTCACTCTCACCTTACCTCGGAATTCAGTTCCTTTGTTCAAAAGTAGTAATTGGCCGATTTGGATTTGTCCTACTTTTTATTTACAGGATATACCTGGGCAATTTTCTACATTGTCGGGTGGATGCTGGTGTTATAACTGTGCTGGAACAGCTTGGCTAGGGGTGCAACATATTCCTGATGAAGGGCTTTTGCCCGAAACATCAATTTTCCTGCTCCTCGGATGCTGCCTGACCTGCTGCGTTTTTCCAGCACCACTCTAATCTAGAGAATGCTGTCAAGGGCCTATCACCTTTGCAACATCCGGTGTGGAGTGAATCAAATTAGCTGAAGACTGGTATCTGTAATGCTGGAGACCACTGGAGGGGGCTGAAATGGAATGTCCACTCGGCATTTCTGGCTGTAGATCGCTGCGATAGGTTCAGCCTTATCTTTTGCCCTGATGTGCTGGGCTCTTCCAACATTGAGATGGGGATATTTGTGGAGCCTCCTCCCCCAGTGAGTTGGCTAATTGTCCACCACCGTTTAGCCCTGGATGTGGCAGGACTGCAGAGCTTAGACCTGATCTGTTTGCTGTGGGATCATTTAGCTCTGTCTATCACTTGCTGCTAATGCTGTTTGTTGCTAACTAGTCCTGTTTGGTAGCTTCACCAGGTTGGCACCTCATCGTCAGGTCTGCCTGGTGCTGCTCCTGGCTTGCCCTCCTGCCCTCTCCATTGAACCAGGGTTGATCCTATCACCTTTGCAACATCCGGTGTGGAGTGAATCAAATTAGCTGAAGACTGGTATCTGTAATGCTGGAGACCACTGGAGGGGGCTGAAATGGAATGTCCACTCGGCATTTCTGGCTGTAGATCGCTGCGATAGGTTCAGCCTTATCTTTTGCCCTGATGTGCTGGGCTCTTCCAACATTGAGATGGGGATATTTGTGGAGCCTCCTCCTCCAGTGAGTTGGCTAATTGTCCACCACTGTTTACCCCTGGATGTGGCAGGACTGCAGAGCTTAGACCTGATCTGTTTGCTGTGGGATCACTTAGCCCTGTCTATCACTTGCTGCTAATGCTGTTTGTTGCTAACTAGTCCTGTTTGGTAGCTTCACCAGGTTGGCACCTCATCGTCAGATCTGCCTGGTGCTGCTCCAGGCTTGCCCTCCTGCCCTCTCCATTGAACCCAGGGTTGATCCCCTGGCCTGATGGTAATGGTTGAGTGGTGGATATGCCGGGCCATGAGGTTCCAGATTGTGCTGGAGTAGAGTTCTGCTGCTGTTGATGGCCCACAGCGCCTGATGGATGCCCAGTGTAGAGTTGCTAGATCTGAACAGGAATCTCTCCCCCAGTTAGTGTCTGCCATTGGTGAGTTTTAGAATGGATTTTACAAGCTGATATTTCATCTGTTTCCCTGCATGATGAATGCACCTTCCATGGGCATCAAGTCCTAGTGTGGAGCTCCAACCCAGATCCATGGCTCAAAGACAGGAACTTTCTCACTGTACCACAATAACTCCTTATACTGCTACTATTTCCTCACATGTGGATTTAAGTATTTTCTATTGCTAGATATTAGGCCACCTTTGATTTTTCTTTTCATTCACAGGACATGAACATCATTGGCTGGCCCATCTCTAGTTGCCCCTTGAGAAGGTGGTAGTGGGTAAATAGGCAAAGTCTTTTCCCTGGGTCAGGGAGTCCAGAACTAGAGGGCATAGATTTAGGGTGAGAGGGGAAAGATATAAAAGAGACCTAAGGGGCAACTTTTTCACGCAGAGGGTGGTATGTATATGGAATGAGCTGCCAGAGGATGTGGTGGAGGCTGGTACAATTGCAACATTTAAGAGGCATTTGGATGGGTATATGAATAGGAAGGGTTTGGAGGGATATGGCCCGGGTGCTGGCAGGTGGGGCTAGATTGGGTTGGGATATCTGGTCAGCATGGACGGGTTGGACTGAAGGGTCTGTTTCCGTGCTGTACATCTCTGTGACTCTATGACAATGCCTTTTGGGAGGGAATTCAAGGATTTTGATCCAATGATATTGAAGGAACAGCAATATATTTCCAAATCAAGATGGTAAGTGGCTCAGAGGGAAGGTGCTGTCGACAGCGTTCCCATATATCTACTGCCCTGATCCTTCTAGATAGAAGTGGTTGGGGTTTGGAAGGTGCTGTCTGAGGATCTTTGAATTTCTGCTGTGCACCTTGTAGATAGTATACATTGCTGCTACTGAACGTCAGTAGTGAATATTTGTGAATGTGGTACCATTCAAGTAGACTGCTTTGAAAACAAAAACAGAAATTGCTGGTGAAATACAGCAGGTCTGGCAGCATCTGTGAGAAGAAAGCAAAGTTAACATTTTCAGTCTGGTGATCTTTCATCAGACAGCTTTGTCCTGGATGGTGTCAAGCTTCTTGAGTGTCGTTGGAGCTGCACCCATCCAGGCAAGTGGGGAGTATTTCCTCACACTCCTGACATATGTCTTGTTGTTGGTGAACCAGATTTTGGGGAGTCAGGATGCAAGGTATTCACTGCAGGATTCCTAGTGGCTGATTTGCACTTGTAGCCACAGTATTTATATGGCTTGTCCAGTTCAGTTTCTGGTCAATGTTAACTCACAGGATATTGGTTCTGTGATGGTAAAGCTATCAAATCTCAAGGGATGACGATTGGATTTGCTCTTATTGAAGACGGTCATTTGTTCAGACCAAATATCACTTGCCACTTGGCAGCCCCAAGCCTGGATATTGTCCAGGTCTTGTTGCATTTGATCATGGACTGTTTGAGGAGTCGTGAATGGTGCTGAACTTTGTGCAATCATTGTCCAATATCCCCATTTCTGATGTTTTGATTGGAGGGAAGGTCATTGATGAAGCAGCTGAAGATAATTGGGCCTGAGGAACTCCTGTAGAGATATCCTGGAGCTGAGATGATTGATCTCCAACAAGCATAACCATCTTCCTATGTGCCAGGTATGACTCTAACCAGCAGAGACCCGATTCCTCTATTGATTCTGTCCTTTCTTGTTGGCCCCAGTTTTACTTGGGCTCTTCAATGTCTCCCAGTCAAATCCAGCCTTGACTTCAAGGGCTAACTTTTCAACATTTACATTATTTCATGGGCACGTTAGCTGCATAATAAATTTTAAATAAACATTTTTGCCAGGATGTTGTAAAACTGGCAGTTTATAACCATATTAATGAAATTACAGTCAGGCAAGTTGAACATTTCAAAACCAATTATTTTATTTACAGTTGGCCAGTGTGAGAAAGATGCTGCTCCTGTTTCTCATTACAAATGGAATGCCAGGTAAACATGCCTTTAGACCAAACCGATCAGCACACAAATGCTATTAGAAAATTCTGTCCGTGTAATTGATGATCTCTGACTCTTGCTTTATTATTGTCAGATTTGTATGACTCATAGGAAACATCATTAGCAAATGAATAAAAATGGCCAATGGATTGTGCAATTTAGCATAAATTTATTCCTAATTTGAATAAAAATAAGGATATTATTAATTTAAAGCTTGGTTCATTATAAATTATGTAAAACAGTGATGTAAAGTAACTGAAATACCAAAAGGCGTTCTTCAGGCTGGAGTAGGAGTGAGTGTAGGATTTTTTTTGTAGCTGGTCTGTATTGTCTCTGTTTTAAGCAATATATTCAAACAGACATCAGTAAATCCCGGAATGTTTTACTGAAGCAATCATTCCAACACCCACAAACAAAGCTGCATTAGAACATTATTTCATTGCATTAGCCCTTCTTCAGGAATGAGGGCTAATGCATTCATTCCTGAAGAAGGGCTTATGCCCGAAACGTCGATTCTCCTGTTCCCTAGATGCTGCCTGACCTGCTGCGCTTCTCCAGCAACACATTTCCATCTCTGATCTCCAGCATCTGCAGACCTCATTTTCTCTTCTAACATTATTTCAATGAGCCACCACACACTGTAGCACAGAGGAACTACGCAGAGCAGAGAAAAATCACCGACAGTGTATTCAAAAAGAACAGGTACCCAGTAACACAGTCCGCCGATTTCTCAGCGGATACATGAACACCAACTAGCTACAAAAAGACATAACCTTCTCTCACTAGTATCCTCACATACGGATAACGAAGGACACCACTTCGACTGGGACAACACATCCATCTAGGACAAGCCAAACAAAGACACGCAGAGAATTCCTAGAAACATGGCATTCCAACCGGAACTCTACCAACAAACACATTAACTTGGATCCATTTACCACTCCCAGAGAAAAAGAACAGGAAATGACATCAGCACAGGAAATGACATCACCCACCCAAGGAAACTTAAATACATAAATAGAAAGCAGGCCATGCAACCAGTGCTTCATCTGGAGGCTCATTGATGATGTTACTTAGGATGGTATCTGAAAACACACCTTCCAGCTCACTGAGCAAACCCATATCCAGAACCTCAACCTGAGCTACAAATCTTCTCAAAACTCACCAACACACAACATCTTTTCACAGACTAAAACAAATAAAATATCTGTTAACTTTGACTTTTTACTCTCTGAACTTTTGAATGCACAGGATATCTAAGTATATTAAAGAAAATCCTCTTTCAATTTTGTATTCCAATATACTAATTATATAAGCTGTCTCTCAATGGCCCAGCACAGCCTCAGCATGAACTTCCAGCCTCAAGGTGATTCCAGAGAGGCCTGGAATCAAGGCCCAGTGTGGACTGGGTTGGAAGGACTGTTATTCTGAACTTTTTATTTCTTTACTTTTCTAATTTTTTTTCAAACAATTTGTATTTAAGATTCTGTGCCTTTGTACCTAAGATGGCACTGTAAGTGGCAACTTGTAAACTTTTCACTGGCCACATTTGAATACGTGTGACAATAAAGCTAATTCTAGCTCTAATTCTAATAAATGGATATGGTCATGGAAAGGATCTAATATTCTGAAAATGATGGTCTTTCTCCACCGGGTCACTTCTTTGCCAGCTTCCTGCTGAGCTCCTGCTTTGGCTGGAGTACCAATATGGTCCAGTCTCTCAGGATTGTTGATCCTCAAGCAATGACAGTGTTTCACTGAAACTGATAGCTCCAGGAAGCAGAACTTGAGTCTCGGTAAAGATTAGAATTCTCTTGGTGATCACTGATGCTGAACTTCCCGTGATATTTTCATTAATTTATAATATTTTAAATGTAACATTTTGAGTTATCTGGTATCTGAATAATTTGAGATATTATGTATACTGCTTAAATGTTGGATTTTGTTGTACTTTGTTCCTGAATCCTGATTAGTAGTGACAGAAAACAGCTTTCTGAACAAATTAAAATTGTTAGATGATCAGTTTCTGGTTACTTCAGTTAACTATCAAATTGTGAAATACACTTTATAGTATTTTAGTTAGGGATTCACATTCCTCAATAAGGCGTGAGAAATGATATGCTAGACATTTGGTTGTGTATTTTGTCTACATATGAAACCTTTGCTGTGACTTAGCAAAATTAGCTTGACAATTGTCAAAATCAGCTGTAATGCTGTCAGACAAAATTAGAGAAAAAAAAACTTTTGCCACTGCTGATCTGCACTAAAAAGAACATCTGGGACCTGAATTATTCATGTTTCTGTGAATAATTTCTCACATTAATGTGTAATTATGTGGTCATTACAGAAAGATTTCATCGTTTGATTTAAATCTAGGTTAAAAATGGTTCGGACTGAATTTGTTGTTTGATCTTATTTCGAGGACATCTACAGAGTAAAAATGGAATATATCTTGTTTTCTTAGTTCAGTTTGCTGCATGGTTGCAACATGGAATCTCAGGATTTTAACACGTGATATTTCTCTTACAAATTGAAGTGGAAATTTATAATTACGTTGATATATAAAGATGACCATCAAAATCATCCAGCATTGTTCTTGTTCTGAAGAGCTCTGTTCCACTGTACAGTCTTTCTACCCAAATTGTTGTATTAAATTAGAGATCGCCGAAGAGGGTTCAAAATCTCACATCAGGCAGATGTTGCCATTTTAAGCAGGGTTGATTACATTATGAATAGAGCAGACTCAATGTCTGCCATTTCTCATCAGTTTCCTGTGACCTTTAAAGATGAATGCAGTTTCTTTGCCCTATTGAAAATGCAACTGTCTTATTTCAATCATTGGAGATGAATGTTACACGATTCACATATCAAATTTACAGCACATATTATTACACCTGTACAGTAACCACGACACAACTAAAGCAGCTCTTTAACAACATGAAACTAAATCCTTTCCAGCAACACTGCTAAAATTGAGTGCTTAATCTCTATTAGTTTTGTCTTCCTTACTTATTCTCCCTGCTGAATCTGTTAATGTTTGAACAAATGTCTGGCTGTTGTTCACAAGAGGCCACAGATTAATGAAACCTGCTCATACAATATGTCACTCTTGCTTTTCCGCATACAATTCTTCCAAATTTTAAGTAATTATGGGGCTCATTAATGTAAATATAGATGCCCACCTATGCTGTTTACATAGCAAAAATAGATTAAATGTATTTGTTTGCTGGTTCAGAAAGCCTTGTTCTCTTAGTTGCCCCTTGAGGCATTTTGCTTTGAGGGAACATTGTAAGACATTGTCCAATAATATAAGCCTAACTAAGCCATTCATCAATTTATCCACTCCTCTCTGTGATTTAATAGCTCCCCTGAAATCAAACCACTTTGCTGGAGGATTGATGTAAGTCTGCAGCAATTATAATAATTACAAGCCTGATTATCCACTAATTGCATTATGAGTATTTTGTTATTTGCTACACGAATTAAGGAAAATTAAAAAGAAGCAAGATTTCATGGCATACGATGTTTGCTCCTTCTGCTTCTTAGATTTCCATATTCATGTAGAAGGAAAAGATAAACCTTTCTTTCTTGACCGTCCGCAGCACAGGTATTATTAAGATAGCAGTCTTAAAATTGCACTCATGTTTAGAAAAATTGTATTTTCTCCAAAGGTGTAGGTCGTTTTCTGAGGATTATCTGACAAATCCTTGGATAATAATTGGGAGAAAACTGCAGGTTTCATTAACAAATGGAAGTAAAATATAATAGTATCTCGTAGAAGTGTTGTAAAGAATGCAGATTTCATTTCAAATAGTTTTTAATAGTTTCCAATTAAATTAGTTGTTAAAATATAAAGGTGAATAAGGAGAGTAGTATTATAGATGTTATAGTGCAGTCACATCTAAACAAATCTGAATTGTCTCTGGCTGGGAGGAATATTTCTGTTCAAACTAAATTTAACAGTAAATTCAAATCACCATAACCTTGGGCACAATTCAATGAACAGTAAATAATCCAACAATCTCAGTTCCTTGATACTGGTTTTATTTTACTGGTGGCATTGATGATGGCGATGGAAGGATGTGGGTCTGAGGATCTGCTGAACTTTATTGAACATGAGTATATCTTCCCAAAGGACCCGTTGGTCCATATGTAATGCTTCCACTTTTGTGAAATGCAAGTATAGTCATTTGGAGTGAATTGTAGTAAGTCAAATTGCAGGGACCCCCCACAAATCCACACTAAGCAGCTATTCAAGATAGCCAAGGAGGACGCAATGTTATCCAGTGTGACTGACTTGGATACCACCTCCAGCCCCACAGCCAATTTTGTTTTTGTTTTTAATGGTTCCACTTGAGACTTTCTCAAAGCCTAATGTTTGGTTTCTGTGGACTACCTTATGGCTTTTGGGAGCAACTTTTTCGTTCACACTGACTCATTTATTCAGTGATGCTGTCATGTAGTAACAATCTGTTTTATAGTTATGTTCACTACAGGATATTGGTACTCAAACACATCCAGAATTTGAATAATTCATCAATATCCTAAGTAATTATCAACTCCTCATCAAATTTAAAGCTGCAGCATACAAAGAAAGCATCAATTTCCTAGATACTTAAGTGTCCACAAGTTAACAAGCATGTTAACCATTTTTTTTCCAAACTAACTGACACACACATGCACATGAGAAACCAACGCAAAGGGTGATGTCACAGCTGTTGTGCAGAGTCGGAACGTTTAATCAGGCGGTTACCATCATATTTACTGCATCTCACATCTCAGTCATAGATTTAAATGGAATTATTGACTACTCATTACATTAAGATTCATGACACGTTTTCCAGGAACAATAGCTCTTGCCTTTATGGAACCCTAAACTAGATGTTATCTGCATTCATTTTGCAAATAGTTCATGACCTCAGTACTCAGAAGTCCTGTTTTATAGAATCCCTACCAGGTGGAAACAGGCCCTTCGGCCCAACAAGTCCACACCAACTTTCACAGACCCATTCCCCTATCCTATATTTACTCCTGACTAATGCACCTAACCCAGGCATTCCTGAACACTACGGGCAATATAGCAAGGCCAATCCAACTAACCTGCTCATCTTTGGACTGTGGGGGGAAACCGGAGCATCCGGAGGAAACCCACGCAGACACGGGGAGAATGTGCAAACTCCACACAGTCAGTCGCCTGGGGCTGGAATCAAACCCAGGTCCCTGGCGCTGTGAGGTGGATTCCATTTCATTTAGGATTCCCTTGATGACCAGTGTAAAACTATGCTCCCTGATTTGCATGTTGCCTCTACCCCAGCCTTTCCTGCTTCCTCTCCCAGCCTCTGCTCCTACCTTCTACCTCTTGTGGCCTCCATCTCCCCTTCACCTGTGCCAGGCCCCATCACTCCCTTTGCAGCATCCTCCCTCAGTTTTGCATCACTCTTACAACCTCCATTCTCTGACCCCACCCCATAATTAAAACATCTGTCTCACTTTCAAACTCTCCTCCGATCCCATTTCACCATTGGCTGATGCCCTCAGCCAGACCCCAGATGAAACTCTCACCCACAGGTGACCATCCAGAGGATATTTTGCCACACCACCCCATTTCTCAGCCAACTCCCAGCACCTCCCTTCTTGCTCTGAGCCCCTCCTGGTCATGGACATGACATCATTCCCCCATCCCCCTTCCCCCATTTTTCTGACCCAAACCACTAAATCACCTTCGATCCCAAAACTCTGTATTTTGTGCAATAGCCTACCATGGGGAACTTTATCAAACCCCTTACTGAAATCCATATACACCACGTCAACCGCTTTACCCTCATCCACCTGTTTGGTCACCATCTCAAATAACTCAGTAAAGGTTTGTGAGGCATAACCTACCCTTCACAAAACTCTGTACACTATCCCTAATCAACTTACTCCTCTGTAGATTATTATAAATCCTATCTCTTATAACCCTTTCCAACCTTTCCCCACAACCAAAGGCTCACTGGTCTACAATTACCAGGATTGTCTCTGCTCACCTTCTTGAGCAAGGAGACAACGTTTGCTATCCCCCAGTCTTCTGGCACTATTCCTGTAGACAGTGACAACATAAAGATAAAAGCCAAAGGCTCTGCAATCTCCTCCCTGGCTTCCCAGAGAATGCTAGGATAATCCCATCCAGACTTATCTATTTTCAGACTTCCCAGAATTGCTAACATTTCCTCCTTATGACCCTCAACCCGGCTAGTCTAATAGTCTCAGTATTCTCCTCCTCAACATTGTCTTTTTCCAGTGAATACTGACAAAAAATATACAAAAAATATAGCATCTCTCCTATTTTTCAGATTTCCCACTACTGTCCTTGACTGGCCCTAATATCACAGAGTTGCTCGTTACTGGACTAGAAAGTTGCATTTCTTCATCCACCTCTCATTGCTTCAATGTTGTCGTGATACACTTTAACTGATGCTTACACCCACTTGCATTGTGGATGGAGTCAAAGAAACAAAAGAGAGAAACACATGGAGACTTTGGCAGAAGACTGATGTCTAAAACATGAATATCATAAATGTCAACAGCAAAATATGTGGAGTAGACAGGCTCATGGTTGGCTTTTGCCCGAAACATCGATTCCCCTGCTCCTCGGATGCTGCCTGACCTGCTGTGCTTTTCCAGCACCACTCTAATCTAGACTCTGGTTTCCAGCAGCTGCAGTCCTCGTTTTACCTACCCTCATGGTTGACAGTGGAGTTTATGGAATAAACATTTAATAATGTAAGAGGAAAACTACAGCTTGCCTAATATCTCTGAATACCATTCATTATTGTAATTAGTTTTTTTTCTTGTAGCTTCGTTATAGTGTCTCTACCTATGAGCCAGGAAGCTTGGGTTCCAGTTTCATATTCTCCCGAGGTGTGTAGCACCATCTCTGACCAGATTGATTAGAAATGTGTACAATGAACCGTGTTATAAAGATTAAAAGTTTGTACGAAGATTTGTAGTAGTGTTGTCCCAGTTGCTCGGTTGCTCGTTGTTGTGGTTCTGTTCGCCGAGCTGGAAGTTTTTGTTGCAAACGTTTCGTCCCCTGGCTAGGTGACATCATCAGTGCTTGGGAGCCTCCTGCGAAGCGCTTCTTTGATGTTTCCTCCGGTGTTTATAGTGGCCTGTCCCTGCCACTTCCAGTTGTCAGTTTCAGCTGTCCGCTGTAGTGGTTGGTATATTGGGTCCAGGTCGATATGTTTGTTGATGGAGTTTGTGGATGAGTGCCAAGCTTCTAGGAATTCCCTGGCTGTTCTTTGTTTCGCTTGCTCTATAATGGTAGTGTTGTCCCTGTCAAATTCATGTTGCTTGTCGTCTGCGTGTGTGGCTACTAAAGATAGCTGGTCGTGGC
>NC_057713.1:136916843-136919030 GCF_004010195.1 Chiloscyllium plagiosum
CAAAACCAATGTAGTGTACAAAATCCCATGCAAGGACTGCACTAAACACTATATAGGACAAACAGGAAGACAGCTAACTATCTGCATACATGAACATCAACTAGCCACGAAACGACACGATCAGCTATCCTTAGTAGCCACATACGCAGACAACAAGCAACATGAATTCGACTGGGACAACACTACTATCATAGGGCAAGCCAGACAGAGGACAGCCAGGGAATTCCTAGAGGCATGGCATTCATCCACAAACTCCATCAACAAACACATCGACCTGGGCCCAATATACCAACCACTACAGCGGACAGCTGAAACTGACAACCGGAAGCGGGAGGGACAGACCACTATAAACACCGGAGGAAACATCAAAGAAGTGCTTCGCAGGAGGCTCCCAAGCACTGATGCTGTCGCCTAGCCAGGGGACGAAACGTTTGCAACAAAAACTTCCAGCTCGGCGAACAGAACCACAACATACCCCTTGTTTCATTAGAGTCAGTCTCGGTACCAGAAACTTGGCTGCTCATGCTACATTCCCCTGAGAGTTCATCCACAAACTCCATCAACAAACACATCGACCTGGACCCAATATACCAACCACTGCTGCGGACAGCTGAAACTGACAACCGGAAGCGGCAGGGACAGACCACTATAAACACCGGAGGAAACATCAAAGAAGCGCTTCGCAGGAGGCTCCCAAGCACTGATGATGTCACCTAGCCAGGGGACGAAACGTTTGCAACAAAAACTTCCAGCTTGGCGAACAGAACCACAGCAGTGTTATAAAGATTTCTTGAGTTAATAAGCTGTAGCTCATGTTTGGATGCAAATGTGGCATGTACCTGTGTTAGGTTTAAAACATGTACAGCTGAGCTGCCAATCTAAATGAAGATTTTTTTGGTTTTGGGATTTTATTGTGTTATGATGACTCTCCCACCACAGCAAATCAATTAAATTTGTGTTAAATTTGCAGATGACACAAAAAATTGGGGAAGCAAGTGGACAGTGAAGAAGGTGACCTCAGAATACACTGGGACCTTGATCAGATGGGCCAATGGGACAAAGAGTGGTTGGTGGAGTTTAACGTAGCTAAATGTGAGGTGGTGCACTTGGGAAGGCCAATCAGGGCAGAACTTAGCCATTTAATAGTTAGGTCCTGGTGAGTGTTCATAGCTCCTTGAAAGTGAAGTCACAAGTAGACAGGGTGGTGAAGAAAGCATTTGGCAAACTTTCCTTTATTGGCCAGTACATTAAGTACAGGAGTTGGGAGATCATGTTGCAGCTGTACAGGACATTGGTGCATTCAATTCTGGTCTCTCTGCGATAGAAAAGATGTTGTGAAACTTGAAAGGCTTCAAAAAAGATTTACAAGGATTTTGCCAGGGTTGGAGGGTTTGAGCTATATAGGCTGAATAGGCTGGAGTTGTTTTCCCTGGAGTGTCGGAGATTGAGGAGTGACCTTATAGAGATTTATAAAATCATGAGGGGCATGGATAGGATAAACTGACAAAGTCTTTTTTCCAGGGTGGGGGTGTCCAAAACTAGAGGGCATAGGTTTAAGGTGAGAGCGGAACTATTTAAAAAGGACCTAAGGGGCAAAGCTTTCACACAGAGGGTGGTACATGTATAGAACGAAATGCCAGAAAAACTGAAAGAGGCTGGTACAATTAGAACAGTTAAAAGGATGTGTATATGAATAGGAAGGGTTTGGAGGGATATGGGCCAAGTGCTGGCAGGTGGGACGAAATTAATTTTGGATATCTGGTTGGCATGGACGGGTTGGACTGAATGAACTGTTTCCATGTTGTTTGATAATTGTATAAAAGATTGAGGTCATAATGTTCTAACAACCCTCAGTGGTTACAGAAATAAACCACTAGAGGCAGGATGGGATAGTTAACATGGCTTTGTGCGTGGGAAATCATGTCTCACAAACTTGATTGAGTTTTTTGAAGAAGTAACAAAGAGGATTGATGAGGGCAGAGCAGTAGATGTGATCTATATGGACTTCAGTAAGGCGTTTGACAAGGTTCCCCATGGGAGACTGATTAGCAAGGTTAGATCTCATGGGATACAGGGAGAACTAGCCATTTGGATACAGAACTGGCTCAAAGATAGAAGACAGTGGGTGGTGATGGAGAGTTGTTTTTCAGACCGGAGGCCTGTGACCAGTGGAGTGCCACAAGGATC